>NC_042961.1:58091916-58111916 GCF_901001165.1 Salmo trutta | reverse complement strand
CTCCTCTCCCCCTCCCTTGTCCTGTCACACTGTTTACGTGAAGTGATTCCTTGGCAGCGAGACTCTGCTGACTGATTAACTCCAGCAGATGGAGAGAGCAGATCTCTCTCTTCCTCCTTCTCGTGCTCCATTTCTCTCTCCGTCTGTCTCTCTCTCCGTCTGTCTCTCGCTCTGTCTCTCTCTCTTTCCACCCTGTGTGTTCCCTCATGCCCCATTTGGAGTGGACAACACACGCCTGCTTTTGTGTCTCCGCTGCGTGAGTTTGACTGAGTGTGAGGCTTTGAGCGGTAGCTTTTCTCCCTGTCAGCTCATCTCTAAGCGGACTCACTGACTGGATCATCCCACTGATTCCCCACCTACAGGTATGGTGTTATTCTGTGTGTTTATTGTTGAGACTAATTTACTTCAATTAAAGTGTGTGTGTCGTGTTGCTAGGTTCTCTCAAGTAAGTGTGTGTGTGTTCAGTGGGTATGTTTGTTCGATAGGTCTGTGTGTTCATTAGGTCTGTGTGTTCATTAGGTCTGTGTGCTCAATAGGTCTGTGTGTTCAATATGGCTGTGTGTGCAGTATGTCTGTGTGTTCAATAGGTCTGTGTACTCAATAGGTCTGTGTACTCAATAGGTCTGTGTACTCAATAGGTCTGTGTTTTTTACTACTGTCTCTAGAGCTGTTTGTAAGTTACAAAGTCTGACACAATTGTTGCGACTCATTCTCTTCAGTTGAAGTCACATAGGGTGTATTAGTTCTGTCGCTAATTTTTTTAAGGTATGGAGTGTGTGTGTGTGTGTGTGTGTGTGTGTGTGTGTGTGTGTGTCACACAAAGTGTGTGCGGTGTATGAAAGCTGCAATCCTTCATGGTGAAACAGCCACATTTGTTGCCGTAATTACAACAACATTTACATGTTAGTCATTTAGCAGATGCTCTTATCCAGACTGACTTACAGTAGGGAAGTAGAGCATACAGTTTCATACTGAAATACAGTTTCAAAATACAGTCAACACAGTCTTTGCCCTGCTTGTCAGACCTTAAGTATATAATTAATTTAAAATATAACTGTTATCTGTATCCAATCAATATCAAAGATAACAGATATCTGTATCCAATCAATATTGAAGATAACAGTTATCTGCATCCAATCAATATTGAAGATAACAGTTATCTGTATCCAATCAATATCAAAGATAACAGATATCTGTATCCAATCAATATTGAAGATAACAGTTATCTGCATCCAATCAATATTGAAGATAACAGTTATCTGTATCCAATCAATATCAAAGATAACAGATATCTGTATCCAATCAATATCAAAGATAATAGTTATCTGTATCCAATCAATATCAAAGATAACAGATATCTGTATCCAATCAATATTGAAGATAACAGATATCTGCATCCAATCAATTTCAAAGATAACAGATATCTGTATCCAATCAATATTGAAGATAACAGTTATCTGCATCCAATCAATAGCAAAGATAACAGATATCTGTATCCAATCAATCCCTTTGGAAAACCTGAACGTGTGTCTTTTGTCATGTTGTATTGACCAAGCTTGATGGAAACAATTTGACGAGGGTTCATTTTAAATTCAATATGACTTCCTCAACAGTAGAGGGAACAAATAAAGTTAAATACACAGCTGAAATTCAGAAGGAAGTCCTCGTGAAGAGAGTGAAAGGCTTTGTTTAAATCAAATACTCCTGCATGTGACTTATACACAAACTAAATTAGAATAAGTCAAACAGAGATATTCTCAGGTTAGCTTAGTAACCTCCTTTGATTTTAGAGATCAAATCTCTAACCCCGTCAGGGTTCAAATCCCCGACGGGGAGGAAGGAGTAGGCTTGTCTCAGAGCAGCGCGAAACGGTGCTAAAATAGTTGTAGGCTTTTGCTTCTAACTTTCAATATGCTCTTTAAATAAATAAGACCTACACCATTTTGAACAATATATCTACAAATATTTTTTTCAATGATGTGACTCTCTGCCAGTAATTACATTTAGAGGATTAGAGGACTCTAAATTAATATCTAAGGGGCATTTTCCGTTAGGATCTATGAGAATATCTGGGAATATCTAAGGGTTTTTAATATAATATATATAATACTAAATTGATTAATAATAATAATTGCTTTGTTTAAAAAGTAACAACATTTTGGAGATTTTGTTTTCATTTAACCTAGAGTGAGCGAGATAAAGGCAATTCTTGAACATGGGGTGAGATATTCTCACTAATTTGTAAATAACGGCAGTTTTGTTATTTAGAATTATTTATTTCTGGAGAAACCTAACTTGATTATTTAGCAGACATCACTTGCTTATATTCCGTCAACACATATTTTTAGAATTTTTAGAAACATATTTTTAGAATATAGAATTGTCACGTCCTGACCAGTGAAAAGGGTCATTTGCCATAGTAGAATGGTCAGGGCCTGGCAGGGGGGTTGTTTTGTGTGTTTTGGGGTTTGTTTGTTACCAGGGGAATGTGTTCTAGTTTTCATTTTCTATGATTCGTTTTTCAGGTTTGGCCGAGTATGGTTTCCAATCAGAGGCAGGTGTCTTTCGTTGTCTCTGATTGGAAGCCATACTTAGGCAGCCTGTTTTCCTTTGGGTTTTGTGGGTGGTTGTTTTCCGTATAGTCGTTGTGCCTTACGGAACTGTTGTTCGTCGTTTGTTTATTTTGTTTAAGTGTTCTCTCTTAATAAAAGAAGATGAGCACTCAGCACGCTACGCCTTGGTCCAATCCTTTCGATGCATGTGACAAGAATATTTGAACATTTTCGTATCTCCATGCTTATCTCAGAGCAGCGCGAAACGGTGCTGAAATAGACGTCCACAGTGGGAAGGCTATGTATTCTGTGCCCACTCATGGTATCTCTCTTTGGTTACACATCCTTGGAATAGCAGAACAGCATAACGGTCCGGGCGGCCCATGCTGTGCCTGGTGAGCAGTTGGTCAAGTTATGTTGTCAGTAGAGGAATGGAAATGTCAGGGTGAACCGACGACCTGACGAACCCACCAGGTATGTTGACTCTGCCTGTCTGAGGTGGAGTTCCAGAGCTCACAGGTGTGCCTGGCATGGATTGTGACATGGATCTCGTTCCTCGCCACTTTCAACGCCTGAGTGAGTCAACGATTCTAATGATTCGTCTAACAAACAAAGAACGTTGCGTCCTGCAGGCCCAGGCGTGGATCAAAGCTGGCGAGACATTAAATAACGTCATCGTCAGAGACGAATCAACCGTGACCCTTGAGCAATTTGGTCAAAATTGCTACAGAAAAAAAGGAATAAGATCAAGAAGATTAACGAAAGCATAAAGATGTTGGTGAAGAAATGCTGTTTTGAGTTAGAACTGTAACACTTTAGAGTACTTAAGCATCGAATACATTGCAAGTTGAGGGATTTTCACAACAGTAGCCGGGCTATAAAAAGTCTATTGTCCTGCTAATAGGAAACATTTGCATGATGGGCTATATTCTTTATTGTCGCACAATGTCACACATAGTTTGTATCTACCTTTCCAATTACTTTTCGAGTTTGGGATTTACAAATGTGCGCTTTGAATTATTAGTTACATTGTTTTAGTTCGAACGTGCAGACTTTTTTTCTTTAAATGATTGTTTTATCTAGGATGCTACATTTTTGACCAGTTGCAATTGTAAGTAGGCCTAATTTAATAGTAGGCTGTTAAGCCTCATAGCCTACCTCAGCCAGTTAACTTATTTTATATAGGTCTAGGCTCCGAAGAGATAGACTCCAATTAAGCCCTAATGTTGTTTGTAAAGTCAAATTAAAATGAAGATTATTGTTGAAATGAATTGCTCGACTGGTGTAGGTTTTCTCCATCTGTTGGTGTGCAACACTTGCATAACAAGTCAGCTATATTTTCAGCACCAGCCACTGTTCACCTCCTATTGATTGCACTGTGGTTGCCACCAGTTGTTTTTTTAAATTGAACCTGTATTTAACTAGGCAAGCCAGGTAAGAACAAATTCTTATTTACAATGAAGGCCTACCACGGCCAAACCCGGATGACGCTGGGCCAATTGTGCACCGCCCTATGGCACTCCCAATCACGGTCAGATGTGATACAGCCTGAATTTGAACCAGGGACTGTAGTAAAACCTCTTGCACCGAGATGCAGTGCCTTAGACCGCTGCGCCACTCGGGAGCCATGATATATATATATATACCTAAACACGGTTAATGTTCTGGAAAATGTTTTAAATAAATAAATAAATATATATATATATATATATATATATGTATATGTTCTGAATTAAAAAAAAAAAAATTAAAAAATAAATAAATATAAGAGATAGACTCCATATATATATATATATTTAATTTTTTTTCCAGAACATTAACCGTGTTTAGGTAGATACGTGTGTAGGTAGATGTGGAAAGAGAGATACAAAAGATTTGTTGCAAGTTGGGGAGGGAGTGGGGTTCACACCTAGCTAGTGGGGTTCACACCTAGCTAGTGGGGTTCACACCTAACTAGTGGGGTTGACACCTAGCTAGTGGGGTTTACACCTAGCTAGTGGGGTTCACACCTAGCTAGTGGGGTTCACACCTAGCTAGTGGGGTTTACACCTAGCTAGTGGGGTTTACACCTAGCTAGTGGGGTTTACACCTAGCTAGTGGGGTTTACACCTAGCTAGTGGGGTTTACACCTAGCTAGTGGGGTTCACACCTAGCTAGTGGGGTTCACACCTAGCTAGTGGGGTTTACACCTAGCTAGTGGACCTAGCTAGTGGGGTTCACACCTAGCTAGTGGACCTAGCTAGTGGGGTTCACACCTAGCTAGTGGGGTTCACACCTAGCTAGTGGGGTTCACACCTAGCTAGTGGGGTTCACACCTAGCTAGTGGGGTTTACACCTAGCTAGTGGGGTTTACACCTAGCTAGTGGGGTTTACACCTAGCTAGTGGGGTTCACACCTAGCTAGTGGGGTTTACACCTAGCTAGTGGGGTTCACACCTAGCTAGTGGACCTAGCTAGTGGGGTTCACACCTAGCTAGTGGGGTTCACACCTAGCTAGTGGGGTTCACACCTAGCTAGTGGGGTTCACACCTAGCTAGTGGGGTTTACACCTAGCTAGTGGGGTTCACACCTAGCTAGTGGGGTTCACACTTAGCTAGTGGGGTTCACACCTCGGCTATTAGACAATTCTTTAGTAAAGGTTGAATAGTCTATTGGTCCGCTAATAGCCCATCCTGCTACGCTTGTGAAAAACTAGTAATAATACTTTTCCCACTTTCCACGTTAAAGATTCCAATTGATAAAGTGTTTTTAGACACAATCGGCCCCAACCCCAATTAATACATTTGAGAACAGTCGATAACGTGCTGGACTTCGGGCTAGAATGTTGAGGGTTTGAAACCTGCTCCCTGCTTGTTTCATTACATTATTATGCTCGTCTCACAGCAAATAGCCTGGATTGTTACTCCCATCTCGTCCCTCGCTCTCTTCCACGCGTCATTCAGCACACTTGTGGGCGTGCTGGCAGGATGTACTGTTTTATTCTGTATATATGAATTACAAATCAGCCTTTACTTCAATCATGTTTCTAGTCTATTATTTACAATGTGTAATCATTGATGTCCCAGGAGCAGGAGTGGTAAACACTGTTGAAGCGTATAATTGTAATACATACATACATACATAAAGAAGGAGTTTGATACACCTGGTATTGGATATGACTGAAAAAATATGTGCTAAATAGCAATTTTCGTAAATTAACTTTATGACAGGGTAATAACCCTACATTAACTAACATATTCCTCTAAAAAAAAATAAAAAAAAATAAACATATTCCTCTCGATAGATTTTTTTTTTTTGCTTGACTCGTTATGACATTATAACTACTTATATTTGCTTCCCCCGTAATGTTTTGTCAGCCATCTTTGCTGAAGAAAGTCACCAGGGACAGGTGGCTCGCGTCAAATTCGTCATTGGAACCACTCGATATGATTGGTCATATAAAAACCTTGTGACCCGAATGCATAATGAGTGCTCTAACTCCCCCTTGTGGTGGTCTGAAGCACTGAAGCTGTGACCCTGGGTACCTCTAAATCCCGCGGTGTAAACTCAAAAACTTTAAAGGAGGAACCACTGTATGTCTGTTGGTTTGTTTCTCTTCCACCAAGCATTGTAGGTAAACCTCTAAAAACGTCTAAAATGGATGCATTGTGTCTCCTCTCCTTTGATACCTTTGGAACTCAGTGTTAGTTTAGAACGCTGACCTTTTCATCCATAGAACACACTCACAAAGATGTTCTCTTATTCCACTCTTGAGATTTTGTGTGGATTCTAAGTGAGTAGCCTGGTCCCAGATCTGAGTGATCTTTATTTAACTAATCTAATCTAAATCCTGACTGTTGTTGGCAGAGTATCCCAGATTTGTGTGATCTTTATTTAATGCAATCTAATCTAAATCCTGACTGTTGTTGGCAGAGTATCCCAGATCTGAGTGATCTTTATTTAATGTAATCTAATCTAAATCCTGACTGTTGTTGGCAGAGTATCCCAGATTTGTGTAATCTTTATTTAATGTAATCTAATCTAAATCCTGACTGTTGTTGGCAGAGTATCCCAGATCTGAGTGATCTTTATTTAATGTAATCTAATCTAAATCCTGACTGTTGTTGGCAGAGTATCCCAGATCCGTGTGATCTTTATTTAATCTAATCTAATCTAAATCCTGACTGTTGTTGGCAGAGTATCCCACATGTCCTCAGAGAGAAGTTGGTTGAAACACAAACAGACCTGGAACAATGCAGGTTAGATTCAGAGTTTTTTTTTTAGAAACTTGATCATAACATGACTATTGTTTTCATAGTAGGTTATGGTGTCATAATGATGGTCAGAGAGGAGTTGGCTAAAGTACGAAACACATACATACCTGTCCTCTGACTAATTGTTATGCCGTACAACAATTGTCATGAACAATGGAAAAAACCCTCAGAATCAGGGTAGTTTCCATAAAAATGGCTTCTTTCCTTCCTCACTTTTAATGGTTATGGCTAGAATGGATCCAGCTTTTGTCAAATTAAGGTCAAATCTTTTTTTTGTGCATTTTAGCTAACTTTAACCCTAACCCTTTTCCTAACCTTAACCTAATTCTCCTAACCTAAAACATTAATTATCCTAACCTGCTACGAAAAGTCAAATCTGACTTGAATTTCACAAAAGCTAAAGCCCTTCTAGGAATCTGGTGGCATTTAGAATGACCAGGACAGCATTTCCTGTGTCTGTGATGGAATCTAGTGGCATTTAGAGTGACCAGGACAGCATTTCCTGTGTCTGTGATGGAATCTGGTGGCATTTAGAGTGACCAAGACAGCGTTTCCTCTCTCTGTGATTGAATCTGGTGGCATTTAGAGTGATCAGGACAGCATTTCCTGTCTCTGTGATTGAATCTGGTGGCATTTAGAGTGATCAGGACAGCGTTTCCTCTGTCTGTGATGGAATCTGGTGGCATTTAGAGTGATCAGGACAGCGTTTCCTGTCTCTGTGATTGAATCTGGTGGCATTTAGAGTGATCAGGACAGCGTTTCCTGTCTCTGTGATGGAATCTGGTGGCATTTAGAGTGATGAGGACAGCGTTTCCTCTGTCTGTGATGGAATCTGGTGGCATTTAGAGTGACCAGGACAGCGTTTCCTGTCTCTGTGATGGAATCTGGTGGCATTTAGAGTGACCAGGACAGTGTTTCCTGTCTCTGTGATGGAATCTGGTGGCATTTAGAGTGACCAGGACAGCGTTTCCTCTGTCTGTGATGGAATCTGGTGGCATTTAGAGTGATCAGGACAGCGTTTCCTCTGTCTGTGATGGAATCTGGTGGCATTTAGAGTGATCAGGACAGCGTTTCCTCTGTCTGTGATGGAATCTGGTGGCATTTAGAGTGACCAGGACAGCGTTTCCTCTGTCTGTGATGGAATCTGGTGGCATTTAGAGTGACCAGGACAGCGTTTCCTCTGTCTGTGATGGAATCTGGTGGCATTTAGAATGATCAGGATAGCGTTTCCTGTCTCTGTGATGGAATCTGGTGGCATTTAGAGTGATCAGGACAGCGTTTCCTCTGTCTGTGATGGAATCTGGTGGCATTTAGAGTGACCAGGACAGCGTTTCCTGTCTCTGTGATGGAATCTGGTGGCATTTAGAGTGATCAGGAAATCGTTTCCTGTCTCTGTGATGGAATCTGGTGGCATTTAGAGTGATCAGGACAGCGTTTCCTGTCTCTGTGATGGAATCTGGTGGCATTTAGAGTGATCAGGACAGCGTTTCCTGTCTCTGTGATGGAATCTGGTGGCATTTAGAGTGATGAGGACAGCGTTTCCTCTGTCTGTGATGGAATCTGGTGGCATTTAGAGTGACCAGGACAGCGTTTCCTGTCTCTGTGATGGAATCTGGTGGCATTTAGAGTGACCAGGACAGTGTTTCCTGTCTCTGTGATGGAATCTGGTGGCATTTAGAGTGATCAGGACAGCGTTTCCTGTCTCTGTGATGGAATCTGGTGGCATTTAGAGTGATCAGGACAGCGTTTCCTGTGTCTGTGATGGAATCTGGTGGCATTTAGAGTGATCAGGACAGCGTTTCCTCTGTCTGTGATGGAATCTGGTGGCATTTAGAGTGACCAGGACAGCGTTTCCTGTCTCTGTGATGGAATCTGGTGGCATTTAGAGTGATCAGGATAGCGTTTCCTGTCTCTGTGATGGAATCTGGTGGCATTTAGAGTGATCAGGACAGCGTTTCCTGTCTCTGTGATGGAATCTGGTGGCATTTAGAGTGATCAGGACAGCGTTTCCTCTGTCTGTGATGGAATCTGGCTGCATTTAGAGTGATCAGGACAGCGTTTCCTGTCTCTGTGATTGAATCTGGTGGCATTTAGAGTGATCAGGACAGCGTTTCCTGTCTCTGTGATGGAATCTGGTGGCATTTAGAGTGATGAGGACAGCGTTTCCTCTGTCTGTGATCGAATCTGGTAGCATTTAGAGTGACCAGGACAGCGTTTCCTGTCTCTGTGATGGAATCTGGTGGCATTTAGAGTGACCAGGACAGTGTTTCCTGTCTCTGTGATGGAATCTGGTGGCATTTAGAGTGACCAGGACAGCGTTTCCTCTGTCTGTGATGGAATCTGGTGGCATTTAGAGTGATCAGGACAGCGTTTCCTGTCTCTGTGATGGAATCTGGTGGCATTTAGAGTGATCAGGACAGCGTTTCCTCTGTCTGTGATGGAATCTGGTGGCATTTAGAGTGACCAGGACAGCGTTTCCTCTGTCTGTGATGGAATCTGGTGGCATTTAGAGTGACCAGGACAGCGTTTCCTCTGTCTGTGATGGAATCTGGTGGCATTTAGAATGATCAGGATAGCGTTTCCTGTCTCTGTGATGGAATCTGGTGGCATTTAGAGTGATCAGGACAGCGTTTTCTGTCTCTGTGATGGAATCTGGTGGCATTTAGAGTGATCAGGACAGCGTTTCCTGTGTCTGTGATGGAATCTGGTGGCATTTAGAGTGATCAGGACAGCGTTTCCTCTGTCTGTGATGGAATCTGGTGGCATTTAGAGTGACCAGGACAGCGTTTCCTGTCTCTGTGATGGAATCCGGTGGCATTTAGAGTGATCAGGATAGCGTTTCCTGTCTCTGTGATGGAATCTGGTGGCATTTAGAGTGATCAGGACAGCGTTTCCTGTCTCTGTGATGGAATCTGGTGGCATTTAGAGTGATCAGGACAGCGTTTCCTGTCTCTGTGATGGAATCTGGTGGCATTTAGAGTGATGAGGACAGCGTTTCCTCTGTCTGTGATGGAATCTGGTGGCATTTAGAGTGACCAGGACAGCGTTTCCTGTCTCTGTGATGGAATCTGGTGGCATTTAGAGTGACCAGGACAGTGTTTCCTGTCTCTGTGATGGAATCTGGTGGCATTTAGAGTGACCAGGACAGCGTTTCCTGTCTCTGTGATGGAATCCGGTGGCATTTAGAGTGATCAGGATAGCGTTTCCTGTCTCTGTGATGGAATCTGGTGGCATTTAGAGTGATCAGGACAGCGTTTCCTGTCTCTGTGATGGAATCTGGTGGCATTTAGAGTGATCAGGACAGCGTTTCCTGTCTCTGTGATGGAATCTGGTGGCATTTAGAGTGATGAGGACAGCGTTTCCTCTGTCTGTGATGGAATCTGGTGGCATTTAGAGTGACCAGGACAGCGTTTCCTGTCTCTGTGATGGAATCTGGTGGCATTTAGAGTGACCAGGACAGTGTTTCCTGTCTCTGTGATGGAATCTGGTGGCATTTAGAGTGACCAGGACAGCGTTTCTTCTGTCTGTGATGGAATCTGGTGGCATTTAGAGTGATCAGGACAGCGTTTCCTCTGTCTGTGATGGAATCTGGTGGCATTTAGAGTGACCAAGACAGCGTTTCCTCTGTCTGTGATGGAATCTGGTGGCATTTAGAGTGACCAGGACAGCGTTTCCTCTGTCTGTGATGGAATCTGGTGGCATTTAGAGTGATCAGGACAGCGTTTCCTCTGTCTGTGATGGAATCTGGTGGCATTTAGAGTGATCAGGACAGCGTTTCCTGTCTCTGTGATGGAATCTGGTGACATTTAGAGTGATCAGGATAGCGTTTCCTGTGTCTGTGATGGAATCTGGTGGCATTTAGAGTGATCAGGACAGCGTTTCCTGTCTCTGTGATGGAATCTGGTGGCATTTAGAGTGATCAGGACAGCGTTTCCTCTGTCTGTGATGGAATCTGGTGGCATTTAGAGTGACCAGGACAGCGTTTCCTCTGTCTGTGATGGAATCTGGTGGCATTTAGAGTGATCAGGACAGCGTTTCCTCTGTCTGTGATGGAATCTGGTGGCATTTAGAGTGATCAGGACAGCGTTTCCTCTGTCTGTGATGGAATCTGGTGGCATTTAGAGTGACCAGGACAGCGTTTCCTCTGTCTGTGATGGAATCTGGTGGCATTTAGAGTGACCAGGACAGCGTTTCCTCTGTCTGTGATGGAATCTGGTGGCATTTAGAGTGATCAGGACAGCGTTTCCTCTGTCTGTGATGGAATCTGGTGGCATTTAGAGTGATCAGGACAGCGTTTCCTGTCTCTGTGATGGAATCTGGTGACATTTAGAGTGATCAGGATAGCGTTTCCTGTGTCTGTGATGGAATCTGGTGGCATTTAGAGTGATCAGGACAGCGTTTCCTGTCTCTGTGATGGAATCTGGTGGCATTTAGAGTGATCAGGACAGCGTTTCCTCTGTCTGTGATGGAATCTGGTGGCATTTAGAGTGACCAGGACAGCGTTTCCTCTGTCTGTGATGGAATCTGGTGGCATTTAGAGTGATCAGGACAGCGTTTCCTCTGTCTGTGATGGAATCTGGTGGCATTTAGAGTGATCAGGACAGCGTTTCCTCTGTCTGTGATGGAATCTGGTGGCATTTAGAGTGACCAGGACAGCGTTTCCTCTGTCTGTGATGGAATCTGGTGGCATTTAGAATGATCAGGATAAAGTTTCCTGTCTCTGTGATGGAATCTGGTGGCATTTAGAGTGATCAGGACAGCGTTTCCTGTCTCTGTGATGGAATCTGGTGGCATTTAGAGTGATCAGGACAGCGTTTCCTGTGTCTGTGATGGAATCTGGTGGCATTAAGAGTGATCAGGACAGCGTTTCCTCTGTCTGTGATGGAATCTGGTGGCATTTAGAGTGACCAGGACAGCGTTTCCTGTCTCTGTGATGGAATCTGGTGGCATTTAGAGTGATCAGGACAGCGTTTCCTGTCTCTGTGATGGAATCTGGTGGCATTTAGAGTGATCAGGACAGCGTTTCCTGTCTCTGTGATGGAATCTGGTGGCATTTAGAGTGACCAGGACAGCGTTTCCTCTGTCTGTGATGGAATCTGGTGGCATTTAGAGTGACCAGGACAGCATTTCCTGTGTCTGTGATGGAATCTGGTGGCATTTAGAGTGATCAGGACAGCGTTTCCTCTGTCTGTGATGGAATCTGGTGGCATTTAGAGTGATAAGGACAGCGTTTCCTCTGTCTGTGATGGAATCTGGCTGCATTTAGAGTGACCAGGACAGCGTTTCCTCTGTCTGTGATGGAATCTGGTGGCATTTAGAGTGACCAGGACAGCATTTCCTGTGTCTGTGATGGAATCTGGTGGCATTTAGAGTGATCAGGACAGCGTTTCCTCTGTCTGTGATGGCATTTAGAGTGACCAGGACAGCGTTTCCTGTGTCTGTGATGGAATCTGGTGGCATTTAGAGTGATCAGGACAGCGTTTCATGTCTCTGTGATGGAATCTGGTGGCATTTAGAGTGACCAGGACAGCGTTTCCTGTCTCGGTGATGGAATCTGGTGGCATTTAGAGTGATCAGGACAGCGTTTCCTCTGTCTGTGATGGAATCTGGTGGCATTTAGAGTGACCAGGACAGCGTTTCCTGTCTCTGTGATGGAATCTGGTGGCATTTAGAGTGACCAGGACAGCGTTTCCTCTGTCTGTGATGGAATCTGATTGGATGTTGAATTGCAGGTAGAGCCTAGAGCTCAGGGATGTTACCAACCAGATCACTATCTCACTGTTCTGGTAGTGTACTACTGCTGATATGGACACACACACACACACACACACACACACACACACACACACACACACACACACACACACACACACACACACACACACACACACACACACACACACACACACCCATAGGGACTAACTCAATGTATAAGTCTGCCATTTGTTGTGTGGAACGCACAGGTTCGAACTATAAGTGTAGCTATCATTTCAAGCTAATTGTGGATTTAGCCTTTATGTTGTAGGTACTTGACGGATGTGGTGATATGTTTCTACACAGATGTTTCTACTGTCCCATATAAACCTGGAGCTACATACAGGATGGAGAGTTTGGTCCTCATATCCTATACTAATTACCCGTTCATACATAATACCTACTGTCAATCTCAATGGAAATCAGACTAAATATTCTTTGCATTTCAATAATATAATATTATATTTCATGTACAATATGCCGTTTAGCAGACACTTTGAAGAAAAGCGACTTACATAAGTGTGTACCTTCATATGGATGGTCCTGGTCTTTCTAATATGAAAAGGTCTGGTTACTGGCTGATCCAGTAAATGATGGAACACTTTGTTTGTTGTTTTTTGAATGTAATATATATATATGTATATAAAAGTCTTGTTAGCATTCCTCTCAATGACAGTGGTGCAGAAGTAGGATGCTATGGCCTATGAGTGTGAAAGGAAGTAGTTGCTGTATCTGGTAAATACAACAGAGTAGATTTAGAAAGAGGAAGCCATCAGGGGGATTTCTGTAAGTATTCTAATAGTCCAGTCTAATATAACAGTCTAATAGCCCAGTCTAATATAACAGTCTAATAGCCCAGTCTAATATAACAGTCTAGTAGCCCAGTCTAATAACCCAGTCTAATAGAAGAGTCTAATAGCCCAGTCTAATATAACAGTCTAATAGCCCAGTCTAATAGCCCAGTCTAATATAACAGTCTAATAACCCAGTCTAATAGAAGAGTCTAATAGCCCAGTCTAATATAACAGTCTAATATAACAGTCTAATAGCCCAGTCTAATATAACAGTCTAATAACCCAGTCTAATAGAAGAGTCTAATAGCCCAGTCTAATAGCCCAGTCTAATAGAAGAGTCTAATAGCCCAGTCTAATAGCCCAGTCTAATATAACAGTCTAATAACCCAGTCTAATAGAAGAGTCTAATAGCCCAGTCTAATAACCCAGTCTAATAGCCCAGTCTAGTAGCCCAGTCTAATATAACAGTCTAATAGCCCAGTCTAATATAACAGTCTAATAGCCCAGTCTAATATAACAGTCTAATAACCCAGTCTAATATCCCAGTCTAATATAACAGTCTAATAGCCCAGTCTAATAGCCCAGTCTAGTAGCCCAGTCTAATATAACAGTCTAATATAACAGTCTAATATAACAGTCTAGTAGCCCAGTCTAATATAACAGTCTAATAGCCCAGTCTAATAGCCCAGTCTAGTAGTCCAGTCTAATAACCCAGTCTAATAACCCAGTCTAATATAACAGTCTAATAGCCCAGTCTAATATAACAGTCTAATATAACAGTCTAATAGCCCAGTCTAATATAACAGTCAAATAACCCAGTCTAATAGCCCAGTCTAATATAACAGTCTAATATAACAGTCTAATAACCCAGTCTAATAGCCCAGTCTAATAGCCCAGTCTAATAGCCCCGTCTAATAGCCCAGTCTAATAGAAGAGTCTAATAGCCCAGTCTAATAGCCCAGTCTAATAGCCCAGTCTAATAGCCCAGTCTAATAGAAGAGTCTAATAGCCCAGTCTAATAACCCAGTCTAATAACCCAGTCTAATAGCCCAGTCTAATATAACAGTCTAATAGCCCAGTCTAATAGCCCAGTCTAATAGCCCAGTCTAATATAACAGTCTAATAGCCCAGTCTAATAGCCCAGTCTAATATAACAGTCTAATAGCCCAGTCTAATATAACAGTCTAATATAACAGTCTAATATCCCAGTCTAATATAACAGTCTAATAGCCCAGTCTAATAGCCCAGTCTAATATAACAGTCTAATATAACAGTCTAATAGCCCAGTCTAATATAACAGTCTAATAGCCCAGTCTAATATAACAGTCTAATATATCAGTCTAATATAACAGTCTAATATAACAGTCTAATAGCCCAGTCTAATATAACAGTCTAATAGCCCAGTCTAATATAACAGTCTAATATAACAGTCTAATAGCCCAGTCTAATACAACAGTCTAATATAACAGTCTAATATAACAGTCTAATAGCCCAGTCTAATAGCCCAGTCTAATAACCCAGTCTAATATAACAGTCTAATAGCCCAGTCTAATAGCCCAGTCTAATAGCCCAGTCTAGTAACCCAGTTTAATATAACAGTCTAATAGCCCAGTCTAATAGCCCAGTCTAATAGCCCAGTCTAATAACCCAGTCTAATATAACAGTCTAATATAACAGTCTAATATCCCAGTCTAATATAACAGTCTAATAGCCCAGTCTAATATAACAGTCTAATATAACAGTGTAATATCCCAGTCTAATATAACAGTCTAATAGCCCAGTCTAATATAACAGTCTAATAGCCCAGTCTAATAGCCCAGTCTAATAACCCAGTCTAATATAACAGTCTAATAGCCCAGTCTAATAGCCCAGTCTAATAACCCAGTCTAATATAACAGTCTAATATAACAGTCTAATAGCCCAGTCTAATAGCTCAGTCTAATAGCCCAGTCTAATAGCCCAGTCTAATAGCCCAGTCTAATAGCCCAGTCTAATAGCACAGTCTAATAGCCCAGTCTAATAACCCAGTCTAATAGCCCAGTCTAATAGCCCAGTCTAATATAACAGTCTAATATAACAGTCTAATAGCCCAGTCTAATAGCCCAGTCTAATATAACAGTCTAATATAACAGTGTAATAGCCCAGTCTAATAGCCCAGTCTAATAGCCCAGTCTAATAGCCCAGTCTAATATAACAGTCTAATATAACAGTCTAATAGCCCAGTCTAATAGCTCAGTCTAATAGCCCAGTCTAATAGCCCAGTCTAATAGCCCAGTCTAATAGCCCAGTCTAATAGCACAGTCTAATAGCCCAGTCTAATAACCCAGTCTAATAGCCCAGTCTAATAGCCCAGTCTAATATAACAGTCTAATATAACAGTCTAATAGCCCAGTCTAATATAACAGTCTAATATAACAGTCTAATATAACAGTGTAATAGCCCAGTCTAATAGCCCAGTCTAATAGCCCAGTCTAATAGCCCAGTCTAATATAACAGTCTAATATAACAGTCTAATAACCCAGTCTAATATAACAGTCTAATATAACAGTCTAATATAACAGTTTAATAGCCCAGTCTAATAGCCCAGTCTAATAGCCCAGTCTAGTAGCCCAGTCTAATATAACAGTCTAATAGCCCAGTCTAATAGCCCAGTCTAATAGCCCAGTCTAATATAACAGTCTAATATAACAGTCTAATATAACCCAGTCTAATAGCCCAGTCTAGCAGCCCAGTCTAGTAGCCCAGTCTAATATAACAGTCTAATAGCCCAGTCTAATATAACAGTCTAATAGCCCAGTCTAATATAACAGTCTAATAGCCCAGTCTAATATAACAGTCTAATAGCCCAGTCTAATATAACAGTCTAATATAACAGTCTAATATAACCCAGTCTAATAGCCCAGTCTAATATAACAGTCTAATAGCCCAGTCTAATATAACAGTCTAATAGCCCAGTCTAATATAACAGTCTAATATAACAGTCTAATATAACAGTCTAATAGCCCAGTCTAATAGCCCAGTCTAATAGCCCAGTCTAGTAGCCCAGTCTAATAGCCCAGTCTAATAACCCAGTCTAATATAACAGTCTAATAACCCAGTCTAATATAACAGTCTAATATAACAGTCTAATATAACAGTCTAATAGCCCAGTCTAATATAACAGTCTAATATAACAGTCTAATATAACAGTCTAATAGAAGAGTCTAATAGCCCAGTCTAATATAACGGTCTAATAGCCCAGTCTAATATAACAGTCTAATAGCCCAGTCTAATAGCCCAGTCTAATAGCCCAGTCTAATAGCCCAGTCTAATTTAACAGTCTAATATAACAGTCTAATATAACAGTCTAATAGCCCAGTCTAATAGCCCAGTCTAATAGCCCAGTCTAATATAACAGTCTAATAGCCCAGTCTAATAGCCCAGTCTAATATAACAGTCTAATATAACAGTCTAATATAACAGTCTAATATAACAGTCTAATAGCCCAGTCTAATATAACAGTCTAATAGCCTAGTCTAATAGCCCAGTCTAATAGCCCAGTCTAATAGCCCAGTCTAATATAACAGTCTAATAGCCCAGTCTAATATAACAGTCTAATAGCCCAGTCTAATATAACAGTCTAATAGAAGAGTCTAATATAACAGTCTAATAGCCCAGTTTAATATAACAGTCTAATAGCCCAGTCTAATAGCCCAGTCTAATAACCCAGTCTAATAGCCCAGTCTAATTTAACAGTCTAATATAACAGTCTAATAGCCCAGTCTAATAGCCCAGTCTAATATAACAGTCTAATATAACAGTCTAATATAACAGTCTAATAGCCCAGTCTAATATAACAGACTAATAGCCCAGTCTAATAGCCCAGTCTAATATAACAGTCTAATATAACAGTCTAATATAACAGTCTAATAGCCCAGTCTAATATAACAGTCTAATAGCCCAGTCTAATAGCCCAGTCTAATAACCCAGTCTAATATAACAGTCTAATAGCCCAGTCTAATAGCCCAGTCTAATAGCCCAGTGTAATAGCCCAGTCTAATATAACCGTCTAATAGCCCAGTCTAAAATAACAGTCTAATATAACAGTTTAATAGCCCAGTCTAATATAACAGTCTAATATAACAGTCTAATAGCCCAGTCTAATATAACAGTCTAATATAACAGTCTAATAGCCCAGTCTAATATAACAGTCTAATAGCCCAGTCTAATAGCCCAGTCTAGTAGCCCAGTCTAGTAGCCCAGTCTAATAGCCCAGTCTAATAGCCCAGTCTAAAATATCAGTCTAATATAACAGTTTAATAGCCCAGTCTAATAGCCCAGTCTAATATAACAGTCTAATACAACAGTCTAATAACCCAGTCTGATATAACAGTCTAGTAGCCCAGTCTAGTAGCCCAGTCTAGTAGCCCAGTCTAATAACCCAGTCGGTATGTGCTAGTGTCTATGTAAATATTGTTTGCATTACTTTCAGAATGACAGCCTGTCGACAGATGAAGAAAATGTAGTCTACTGTTCGTAGTAAGATGAACAGGTCTGGATTCAGTAAATGTAACTAACAGAACCGGTGACATCTGGAAGCTATCAGGGGGTATTTCAGGTTCAGTATTCTATTATCAGTCTTCATCTATATGACATAGCTCTCTAATCCAGGTTACATAGCTTGACCTCATCAAACAGAAACACTATGACTCCGTCCCAAATAGCACGCTGTTCCTTATATAGTGTAGTACTGTTGACCAGAGTGCCTAGTGCATTATGTAGGGACACAGTCTACGTCCGCTTAACATAACACGAGAGATGGCTAGCTGGAAGCAGCCTGGCTCTTTTGAAAAACATAGCATGGTAAAGTGATAGTTCACTCAAAACTTCAAGGTTTATCTAATGTTTTCGGACCTAAAATAATGCTGAGATGTGTCCATGTTTCATGCCTGTTGTCTAACTATAGTCGATGCCTCTGTGGAGTGAACTATCAATGATCTGTACAATAGTCTGGGGCAGTAGAGGAGAGAATAGAGGAGAGAATAGAGGAGAGAATAGAGGAGAGAATAGAGGAGCGAATAGAGGAGCGAATAGAGGAGATAATAGAGGAGAGAATAGAGAGAATAGAGGAGAGAATAGAGGAGAGAATAGAGGAGAGAATAGAGGAGAGAATAGAGGAGAGAATAGAGGAGAGAATAGAGAGAATAGAGGAGAGAATAGAGGAGAGAATAGAGAGAATAGAGGAGAGAATAGAGGAGAGAATAGAGGAGAGAATAGAGAGAATAGAGGAGAGAATAGAGGAGAGAATAGAGGAGAGAATAGAGGAGATAATAGAGGAGATAATAGAGGAGAGAATAGAGGAGAGAATAGAGGAGAGAATAGAGAGAATAGAGGAGAGAATAGAGGAGAGAATAGAGGAGAGAATAGAGGAGAGAATAGAGGAGAGAATAGAGGAGAGAATAGATTTAGTCTACAGTTACAGACAGAGCTGTTAGTCTACAGTTACAGACAGAGCTGTTAGTCTACAGTTACACAAAGTGAGCACACACACACACACACACACACACACACACACACACACACACACACACACACACACACACACACACACACTGAGGCTGAGACACAGAGGCTGCCACTGTGATTTCTGATGAGAGGAATCAGGCCGCCTGAACAGATCCCTAAAGTAACCTCACCTTAAATGCAGCTCTTTTCTCTCCTCATAAAGGATAGAAGGGGGGATACCTAGTCAGTTGTACAACTGAATGCATCTTCCACATTTAACTCAACCCTCTGAACCAGAGAGGTTTAATCCACATCCACAGCAACCAGGGAACAGTGGGTTAACTGCCTTGTTCAGGGGCAGAATAACAGATGTTTACCTTGTCAGCTCTGGGATTCGTTCCAGCAACCTTTCGGTTACTGGCCCAATGCTCTAACCACTAGGCTACCTGTCACCCCTACACTCTAACCACTAGGCTACCTGTCGCCCCTACACTCTAACCACTAGGCTACCTGTCGCCCCTACACTCTAACCACTAGGCTACCTGTCACCCCTACACTCTAACCACTAGGCTACCTGTCGCCCCTACACTCTAACCACTAGGCTACCTGTCACCCCTACACTCTAACCACTAGGCTACCTGTCGCCCCTACACTCTAACCACTAGGCTACCTGTCACACCTACACTCTAACCACTAGTCTACCTGTCGCCCCTACACTCTAACCACTAGGCTACCTGCCACCCCTACACTCTAACCACAAGGCTACCTGTCGCCCCTACACTCTAACCACTAGGCTACCTGTCACCCCTACACTCTAACCACTAGTCTACCTGTCGCCCCTACACTCTAACCACTAGGCTACCTGCCGCCCCTACACTCTAACCACTAGGCTACCTGTCACCCCTACATTCTAACCACTAGGCTACCTGTCGCCCCTACACTCTAACCACTAGGCTACCTGTCACCCCTACACTCTAACCACTAGTCTACCTGTCGCCCCTACACTCTAACCACTAGGCTACCTGTCACCCCTACACTCTAACCACTAGGCTACCTGTCGCCCCTACACTCTAACCACTAGGCTACCTGTCGCCCCTACACTCTAACCACTAGGCTACCTGTCACCCCTACACTCTAACCACTAGGCTACCTGCCGCCCCTACA
>NC_042961.1:58074416-58089416 GCF_901001165.1 Salmo trutta | reverse complement strand
GGAGAGGAGGGAAAAAGAGGGGGGAGAGAGAGAGAAAACAAGAAGACAGCTCATAAACTTCACCAGACAACAGACACAGAGGGTGGGTCCCTCGTGACAGAAATGGGGAGAGATAGAGAAAGAGAGGAAGTGAGAAATACAGAGGGAAAGAGAGAGAGACAGAGAGACAGAGAGACAGAGAGAGAGAGAGAGTCCACAGCTACCAATCCAGACAGCAATAGAAGAAGAATAGAAATGACTACACTACTATAGACTACGGTCATTGTTTGAAAGCCTGAATGTCTTTTCCTGAACAGATCGGTGAAAACATTTCTGACACTATCTGTTGTTTTGCCCGACACACCACTGTTTTGTAGGGGAGAGTGGGATTAGGGAAGTTGAGCCACCCCTTGTTTCTAGGAAACCATACACAAAATTCACCATGCGACCAAATATTTAGGAAGAGGTCATAATTTCATGGAGTCTGTGAAGGAAGAAACCACACGCAAGTTAGGTCCAACAAACTGATTTGACCAAGACAAATTAATGTATTATGTTGTGGATTTATTATGCGTGTATCAAAACCAATGTAGATTATTTTAATACTGTTTTAAACCTAGCATGAAAGTGCATCCTTGTAGCTGTGTGGGCTAATATAGTGAAAATGTTTGCCTTGGTGTAGTTGAGCCAATGGCCATGGGATAAGTTGAGCCATACAAATGATGACTACAATTGGTCAGTTATAAACATAATATTATGTTGCAGTTTTGCAATGTGTCATGCATATTAACTCAAGCGCCCCTTGAGGTTCTTGAGAGAGCTGCCGTATCAAATTCAATCAAATCAAATGTTATTTGTCACATGGTTCGTAAACAACAGGTGGAGACTAACAGTGAAATGTTTACCCACGGGCCCTTCCCAACAACACAGAGAGAAAGAAAATAGAGAAATAATAGAAAAGTAAAACATTTAATAATAAATACACAATAAACACACAATAAGTAACGATAACTTGGCTATATACACGGGGAAGAGAGAGAGAGAGTACCAGTACCGAGTCAATGTGCAGGGGGTACTGGGTAATTGAGGTAAATACCGTATGTACATATAATTAGGAATAAAGTGACGATAGTAAACAATAACAGTACAGTATGTGATGAGTTAAAAACGTTAGTGCTAAAAGCGTCAATGCAGATAGTCCGGGTAGCTATTTAGTTAACTATTTAACTAACTATTTATCAGTCTTATGGCTTGGGGGTAGAAGCTGTTCAGGGTCCTGTTGTTAAGGAAGTTACTGTTGCTGTTGCTGTTGCTGTTGTTCCTGTTGCCAAGGAAGTGAGAGAAGGGAAGAAATCCATTTGAGCAGCAGAAAGAGATGAAAAAATAGACTGAAGGACACTGAAGAGTCACATTGACAAAAAAAATCGAATGTATATGTACCGTGTGAGAGGTTATGACAGTGTGGCGGAGACACACAAGGTCTTATCTAATGACATGGAGTCTGAGCATGTTAAAAATATCTCACGGACCAGTTTCCTGGGCTAAGTATCCTCAAATGCAGAGAACTTGACCACGAATTGGCACATTGAAACAACGTCTCTGTCACAGACAACTGGTGAAAAAATGGAAGGTTCAGTGGTATTGAACACAGAGATCTACAGTTAAAGTCGGAAGTTTACATACACCTTAGCCAAATACATTTAAACTCAGTTTGTCACAATTCCTATTAATCCTATTAAAAATTCCCTGTTTTAGGTCAGTTAGGATCACCACTTTATTTTAAGAATGTGAACTGTCAGAACAATAGTAGAGAGAATGATTTATTTCAGCTTTTATTTTTTCATCACATTCAGAAGTTTTCATACACTCAATTAGTATTTGGTAGCATTGCCTTTAAATTGTTTAACTTGGGTCAAACGTTTTGGGTAGCCTTCCACAAGCTTCCCACAATACGTTTTGTGAATTTTGGCCCATTCCTCCTGACAGAGCTGGTGTAACTGAGTCAGGTTTGTAGGCCTCCTTGCTCGCACACACTTTTTCAATTCTGCCCACAAATGTTCTATAGGATTGAGGTCAGGGCTTTGTGATGGCCACTCCAATACCTTGACTTTGTGGTCCTTAAGCCATTGGGCCACAACTTTGGAAGTATGCTTGGGGTCATTGTCCATTTGGAAGACCCATTTGCGACCAAGCTTTAACTTCCTGACTGATGTCTTCAGATGTTGCTTCAATATATCCACATAATTTTCCTCCCTCATGATGTCATCTATTTTGTGAAGTGCACCAGTCCCTCTTGCAGCAAAGCACCCCCACAACATGATGCTGGCACCCCCGTGCTTCACGGTTGGGATGGTGTTATTTGGCTTGCAAGCCTCCCTCTTTTTCCTCCAAACATAAAGATGGTCATTATGACCAAACAGTTCTATTTTTGTTTCATCAGACCAGAGGACATTTCTCCAAAAAGTACGATCTTTGTCCCCATGTGCAGTTGCAAACTGTAGTCTGGCTTTTTTATGGCGGTTTTGGAGCAGTGGCTTCTTCCTGATTTATTTGGATTTTCCCCTGATGTCAAGCACATAGGCACTGAGTTTGAAGGTAGCCCTTGAAATACATCCACAGGTACACCTCCAATTGACTCAAATTATGTCAATTAGCCTATCAGAAGCTTCTAAAGCCATGACATCATTTCTGGACTTCTCCAAGCTGTTTAAAGGCACAGTCAACTTAGTGTATGTAAACCTCTGACCAACTGGAATTGTGATACAGTGAATTATAAGTGAAATAATCTGTCTGTAAACAATATTTGGAAAAAATGATTGTGTCATGCACAAAGCAGATGTCCTAACCGACTTTCCAAAACTATAGTTGGTTAACAAGAAATTTGTGGCGCGGTTGAAAAACTAGTTTTAATGACTTGTGTATGAAAATGTAGACTTCAACTGTATCAACTGTATCAACTGTATCAGAATGTAGGCATACATTTAAGGTATACAATATACCACACCCCATTCCATAAATTAAACTTTGACCTATTAGCATCTTCACCCACTGTCACAGGACACCTTCACCCACTGTCACAGGACACCTTCACCCACTGTCACAGGACACCTTCACCCACTGTCACAGGACACCTTCACCCACTTACCCCAAGGCAGCCAAACTTGTGCCCCAGAGACCCCTTTTCTTTGGACAAGCTATGTTTTCAAAACATTTATATTTATATGAAATCTGATTATTTCCAGGGATGCAGAACCTCCTGCAATATATGTCGATATCTGTTTGAAGGAATACTATATTTCCCTTGATGGAGTGACGCTGAATGTAAAAAAAGGGCTCAACTTACCGCACTCCCATCACATGACATGTGTGACGACCTCTGACCTCTGACCTTTGACCTTTGACTCCGGCCCGGTCAGGCAGGTAGAGTGGTGATGACTGCAGTGGAAATCTGTCTCGGGTGCTGACATGACAAACAAGGAAAATAAATGAAATGGAGAACAAAATAAACGGAACAGCCTGGTAGTGATGGAAATGAAATGATTCATATCCCATCAGTCAAGCATACGAGGATTCATCGGGTCACCTAACACTAATAATTATTTATACTTGCAACAGAACAGAACCATATCATCATGAGAAAGTATACAACCTTCTAACAATGGTTCCAGAATCCTGACATACACCCCCCCCCCCCCAATGCCCCCACCCCCACATACACAGTCCATATAACCACTCAACATAAAAAGCCCACTGTAAAGCCAGTGGAAAGGCCAGGTTCTTGGAGCAGAGCTACCTTAGCTGTAGTAATATACCAGGGGGTTCAGTATTAACTGTAGTAATAGACGTAGGGGGTTCAGTATTAGCTATACTGATATACCAGGGGGTTTAGTATTAGCTGTAGTAATAGACCAGGGGTTCAGTATTTGCTGTAGTATTATAACAGATGGTTGTTGGTTCAGTTTTAGCTGTAGTAATAGAGCAGGGGGTTCAGTATTAGCTGTAGTATTATAACAGATGGTTGTTGGTTCAGTTTTAGCTGTAGTAATAGAGCAGGGGGTTCAGTATTAGCTGTAGTAATATACCAGGGGGTTCAGTTTTAGCTGTAGTAATAGAGCAGGGGGTTCAGTATTAGCTGTATTATAACAGATGGTTGTTGGTTCAGTTTTAGGTGTAGTAATAGAGCAGGGGGTTCAGTATTAGCTGTAGTATTATAACAGATGGTTGTTGGTTCAGTTTTAGCTGTAGTAATAGAGCAGGGGGTTCAGTTTTAGCTGTAGTATTATAACAGATGGTTGTTGGTTCAGTTTTAGGTGTAGTAATAGAGCAGGGGTTTCAGTTTTAGCTGTAGTATTATAACAGATGGTTGTTGGTTCAGTTTTAGGTGTGATAATAGAGCAGGGGGTTCAGTATTAGCTGTAGTATTATAACAGATGGTTGTTGGTTCAGTTTTAGCTGTAGTAATAGAGCAGGGGGTTCAGTTTTAGCTGTAGTATTATAACAGATGGTTGTTGGTTCAGTTTTAGGTGTAGTAATAGAGCAGGGGTTTCAGTATTAGCTGTAGTATTATAACAGATGGTTGTTGGTTCAGTTTTAGGTGTAGTAATAGAGCAGGGGGTTCTTGGTTCAGTTTTTGGTCTGTCACTTCTGCTGTAAATGTCATGTTATGGTGGAGGCTCAGTCTAGACTGGGAAAAGCTGCTTAATTTATTTTTTACTGAAATGCCACTAGAGAAAACTGTGCACACACACACACACACACACACACTCATGAAAGCACACACACACATACTCACATATACTGTACACACACACACACACAAGTGTGTTTTGATTTAACAGGTTGTCACCGTAATCCACCATCAAAGAAAACACCTCTTAATGCCTAATTTGTATCTTCTTTCTCTCTCTTTATTCTTTCTTACTCCCTTTCTTTGCTTTCCTCTCTGTTTTTTATTTGTCATGCAATACCTCCCTAACTCCCCCCATCCTGTGCAATACCTCCCTAACTCCCCCCATCCTGAGCCCATTCCGTTTATATGGCCTGGCAATTACCCAGGAATACAATTCCATCTCTCTATATCCTTACCATGTTAATACCATTCCATCTCTCTATATCCTTACCATGTTAATACCACTCCATCTCTCTATATCCTTACCATGTTAATACCATTCCATCTCTCTATATCCTTACCATGTTAATACCATTCCATCTCTCTATATCCTTACCATGTTAATACCATTCCATCTCTCTATAAGTCATTTACCATTGTTATACCATTCCATATCTCCATTCCATCTCTCTATATCCTTACCATGTTAATACCATTCCATCTCTCTATATCCTTACCATGTTAATACCATTCCATCTCTCTACCCCGTTACCATGTTAATACCATTCCATCTCTCTACCCCGTTACCATGTTAATACCATTCCATCTCTCTATACCCCCGTTACCATGTTAATACCATTCCATCTCTCTACCCCGTTACCATGTTAATACCATTCCATCTCTCTACCCCGTTACCATGTTAATACCATTCCATCTCTCTACCCCGTTACCATGTTAATACCATTCCATCTCTCTACCCCGTTACCATGTTAATACCATTCCATCTCTCTATATCCTTACCATGTTAATACCATTCCATCTCTCTACCCCGTTACCATGTTAATACCATTCCATCTCTCTACCCCGTTACCATGTTAATACCATTCCATCTCTCTATATCCTTACCATGTTAATACCATTCCATCTCTCTACCCCGTTACCATGTTAATACCATTCCATCTCTCTACCCCGTTACCATGTTAATACCATTCCATCTCTATACCCCGTTACCATGTTAATACCATTCCATCTCTCTATATCCTTACCATGTTAATACCATTCCATCTCTCTACCCCGTTACCATGTTAATACCATTCCATCTCTCTACCCCGTTACCATGTTAATACCATTCCATCTCTCTACCCCGTTACCATGTTAATACCATTCCATCTCTCTACCCCGTTACCATGTTAATACCATTCCATCTCTACCCCGTTACCATGTTAATACCATTCCATCTCTCTACCCGTTACCATGTTAATACCATTCCATCTCTCTACCCCGTTACCATGTTAATACCATTCCATCTCTCTACCCCGTTACCATGTTAATACCATTCCATCTCTCTATAGCCTTACCATGTTAATACCATTCCATCTCTCTACCCCGTTACCATGTTAATACCATTCCATCTCTCTACCCCGTTACCATTTAATAATTCATCTCTCTAACCCCATACACCTACCCCGTTACCATGTTAATACCATTCCATCTCTCTACCCCGTTACCATGTTAATACCATTCCATCTCTCTACCCCGTTACCATGTTAATACCATTCCATCTCTCTACCCCGTTACCATGTTAATACCATTCCATCTCTCTACCCCGTTACCATGTTAATACCATTCCATCTCTCTACCCCGTTACCATGTTAATACCATCCATCTCTCTACCCCGTTACCATGTTAATACCATTCCATCTCTCTACCCCGTTACCATGTTAATCCATTCCATCTCTCTAACCGTTACCATGTTAATACCATTCATCTCTCTACCTTACCTGTTAATACCATTCCATCTCTCTACCCCGTTACCATGTTATACCATTCCATCTCTCTATATCCTTACCTGTTAATACCATTCCATCTCTCCACCGTTAACCATGTTAATACCATTCCATCTCTCTACCCCGTTACCATGTTAATACCATTCCATCTCTATAGCCTTACCATGTTAATACCATTCCATCTCTCTACCCCCGTTACCATGTTAATACCATTCCATCTCTCTACCCCGTTACCCTGTTAATACCATTTCCATCTCTCTATATCCTTACCATGTTAATACCATTCCATCTCTCTATACCCCGTTACCATGTTAATACCATTCCATCTCTATACCCCGTTACCATGTTAATACCATTCCATCTCTCTACCCCGTTACCATGTTAATACCATTCCATCTCTCTACCCCGTTACCATGTTAATACCATTCCATCTCTCTACCTTACCATGTTAATACCATTCCATCTCTATACCCCCGTTACCATGTTAATACCATTCCATCTCTCTACCCGTTACCAGTTAATTACCATCCTCTCTTATACCCCGTTACCATGTTAATACCATTCCATCTCTCTACCCGTTACCATTTAATACCATCCATCTCTCTACCCCGTACCATGTTAATACCATTCCATCCTCTCTACCCCGTTACCAATGTTAATACCATTCCATCTCTCTACCCCGTACCATGTTAATACCATTCCCATCTCTCTACCCCGTACATGTTAAATACCATTCCATCTCTCTACCCGTTACCAATGTTAATACCATTCCATCTCTCTACCCCGTTACCATGTTAAATACCATTCCATACTCATCTACCCCGTTACCATGTAATACCATTCCATCTTCTACTACCCGTTAACCATGTTAATACCATTCAATCTTCTAACCCCGTTTACCATGGTAATACCATGCCATCTCTCTACCATGTTAATACCATTCCATCTCTCTACCCCGTTACCATGTTAATACCATTCCATCTCTAACGTTACCATGTTAATACCATTCCATCTCTCTACCCCGTTACCATGTTGATACCATTCCATCTCTCTATAGCCTTACCATGTTAATACCATTCCATCTCTCTACCCCGTTACCATGTTAATACCATTCCATCTCTCTACCCCGTTACCATGTTAATACCATTCCATCTCTCTACTCCGTTACCATGTTAATACCATTCCATCTCTCTATAGCCTTACCATGTTAATACCATTCCATCTCTCTATATCCTTACCATGTTAATACCATTCCATCTCTATACCCCCGTTACCATGTTAATACCATTCCATCTCTCTACCCCGTTACCATGTTAATACCATTCCATCTCTCTACCCCGTTACCATGTTAATACCATTCCATCTCTCTACCCCGTTACCATGTTAATACCATTCCATCTCTCTACCCCGTTACCATGTTAATACCATTCCATCTCTCTATATCCTTACCATGTTAATACCATTCCATCTCTCTATATCCTTACCATGTTAATACCATTCCATCTCTCTACCCCGTTACCATGTTAATACCATTCCATCTCTCTACCCCGTTACCATGTTAATACCATTCCATCTCTCTACCCCGTTACCATGTTAATACCATTCCATTCTCTACCGTACCATGTTAATACCATTCCATATCTCTAACCAGTTACCATGTTAATACCATTCCATCTCTCTACCCCGTTACCATGTTAATACCATTCCATCTCTCTACCCCGTTACCATGTTAATACCATTCCATCTCTCTACCCGTTACCATGTTAATACCATTCCATCTCTCTACCCCGTTACCATGTTAATACCATTCCATCTCTACCCCGTTACCATGTTAATACCATTCCATCTCTCTACCCCGTTACCATGTTAATACCATTCCATCTCTCTACCCCGTTACCATGTTAATACCATTCCATCTCTCTACCCCGTTACCATGTTAATACCATTCCATCTCTCTACCCCGTTACCATGTTAATACCATTCCATCTCTCTATACCCCCGTTACCATGTTAATACCATTCCATCTCTCTACCCCCGTTACCATGTTAATACCATTCCATCTCTCTACCCCGTTACCATGTTAATACCATTCCATCTCTCTACTCCGTTACCATGTTAATACCATTCCATCTCTCTACCCCCGTTACCATGTTAATACCATTCCATCTCTCTACCCCGTTACCATGTTAATACCATTCCATCTCTATACCCCCGTTACCATGTTAATACCACTATATTTAAGCAATAAGGCCCAAGGGGGCGTGGCATATGTCCAATATAACATGGCTAAGGGATGTTCTGACGCAAGACGCAACTCGGAGTGCCTGGATACAGCCCTTAGCCGTGGTATATTGGTTATATACCACAAACCCCCGAGGTGCCTTATTGCTATTATTAACTGGTAACCAATGTAATTAGAGCAGTAAAAATAAACGTCTAGTCATAACTATGGTTCACGGTCTGATATACCACATCTGTCAGCCAATCAGCATTCAGGGCTCGAACCACCCAGTTTAAAATACATTTTATGACATGGCATTGTTGAATACTCGTTTCTGATTGGCTTTAAAGGCATTCTAGAGTGTGCATTATTTCCCTATAACGCACAGCATATCAGCACGGTAGAATTCAAGGGTTTTAGTTCATTCTTACATCTTCTATGTTTGAGCTGATTTTGAAAGCAAAAGTCAAATTTAAATCATTATTGGCATTGTTGAATTAGATTTTCATAATAGCAAGACAGGACTGACGCTTTAGTTAGCTTAACCAGCACGTCTGTTTGTTTGGTTACCACGGTAACTACCGTAGCTATCTAGTGCGTCGTGGAACGCACCGTCAACGTTGTTCATTATTTCCATAGTAAGCATAACCTTTCGTTGATTATTCTACACATATTGGGCTACATTACTTCATATGGCTACACTGTTACCTTGGACTGTTTTTCAATGTATAAAGGATTCTATAACAGCATGAGTTACTCTGATGATCTAGACCAGCATTTAATTCTGATCCTAGAACAGCATTAGTTACTCTAATGATGTAGACCAGCATTTAATTCTGATCCTAGAACAGCATTAGTTACTCTAATGATCTAGACCAGCATTTCATTCTGATCCTAGAACAGCATTAGTTACTCTAATGATCTAAACCAGCATTTCATTCTGATCCTAGAACAGCATTAGTTACTCTAATGATCTAAACCAGCATTTCATTCTGATCCTAGAACAGCATTAGTTACTATAATGATCTAAACCAGCATTTCATTCTGATCCTAGAACAGCATTAGTTACTCTAATGATCTAAACCAGCATTTCATTCTGATCCTAGACCAGCATTAGTTACTCTAATGATCTAAACCAGCATTTAATTCTGATCCTAAAACAGCATTAGTTACTCTAATGATCTAGACCAGCATTTCATTCTGAGCCTAGAACAGCATAGTTACTCTAATGATCTAGACCAGTTGATTATGATCCTAGAATAGCATCTTCCTGGGTACCAGTTTGTTTTGGCTCTCTTCCCAACTCCTTATGGAACTGTGATGTTTGGCTTGACATTGAAATCAATAGAGCTGGAAAGAGAACAAACAGATCTGGGACCAGGCCAGCATACAGTGCCTTTGGAAAGTATTCAGACCCCTTGACTTTTTGTTAGGTTACAGCCTTATTCTAAAATTGATTAAATTGTTTTTTCAATCAATCTACACACAATACCCCATAACGACAAAGAAAAAATAGTTTTAGGAATTTCGGCTAATTCATGAAAAAATGTAAACTGAAATATCACATTTACATAAGTATTCAGACCCTTTACTCTTGTTGAAGCACCTTTGGCAGTGATTACACCCTCGAGTCTTCTTATGGCTTCTTATGGCTTCTTATGGCTCCAGGTCATCTACAAGACCCTGCTAGGTAAAGTCCCCCCTTATCTCCGCTCACTGGTCACCATAGCAGCACCCACCTGTAGCACGCGCTCCAGCAGGTATATCTCTCTGGTCACCCCTAAAGCCAACTCCTCCTTTGGTCGTCTCTCCTTCCAGTTCTCTGCTGCCAACGACTGGAACGAACTACAAAAATCTCTGAAATTGGAAACACTTATCTCCCTCACTAGCTTTAAGCACCAGCTGTCAGAGCAGCTCACAGATCACTGCACCTGTACATAGCCCATCTATAATTTAGCCCAAACTACTACCTCTTCCCCTACTGTATTTATTTATTTTATTTATTTTGCTCATTTGCACCATATTATTTATATTTGAACTTTGAACTTTCTTCAAACTACAAATCTACCATTCCAGTGTTTTTCTTGCTATACTTTATTTACTTTGCCACCATGGCATTTTTTGCCTTTACCTCCCTTATCTCACATCATTTGCTCACATTGTATATAGTCTTATTTTTTTTATTTTTTTTTCTACTGTATTATTGACTGTATGTTTGTTTTACTCCATGTGTAACTCTGTGTTGTTGTATGTTGTCGAACTGCTTTGCTTTATCTTGGCCAGGTCGCAATTGTAAATGAGAACTTGTTCTCAACTTGCCTACCTGGTTAAATAAAGGTGAAATAAATAAAATAAATAAATAAAATAAATAAAAAATGTATGACGCTACAAGCTTGGCACACCTGTATTTGGAGAGATTCTCCCATTTTCTCTGTAGATCCTCTCAAGATATGTAAGGTTGGATGGGGAGATATTTCCAGGTCTCTCCAGAGATGTTTGATCAGGTTCAAGTCCAGGCTCTGGCTGGGCCACTCAAGGACAATCAGAGACTTGTCCCGAAGCCACTCCTGCGTTGTCTTGGCTGTATCTTAAGTTCGTTGTCCTGTTTGAAGGTGAACCTTCGCCCCAGTCTGAGGTCCTGAGCGCTCTGGAGCAGGTTTTTATCAAGTATCTCTCTGTACTTTGCTCCGTTCATCTTTGCCTCAATCCTGACTAGTCTCCCACTCCCTGCCTCTGGAAAACATCCCCACAGCATGATGCTGCCACCACCATGCTTCACCGTAGGTTTCCTCCAGACGGTTTCCTCCTTGGCATTCAGGCCAAAGAGTTTAATCTTGGTTTCATCAGACCAGAGAATCTTGTTTCTCATGGTCTGAGAGTCTTTAGGTGCCCTTTGGCAAAGTCCAAGTGGGCTGTCATGTGCCTTTTACTGAGGAGTGGCTTCTGTCTGGCCACTCTACCATAAAGGCCTGATTGGTGGAGTGCTGCAGAGAAGGTTGTCCTTCTGGAAGTTTTTCCCATCTCCACAGAGGAACTCTATCGGGTTCTTGGTCACCTCCCTGATTGCTCAGTTTGGCCGGGTGTCCAGCTCTAGGAAGAGTCTTGGGGGTTCCAAACTTCTTCCATTTAAGAATGATGGAGGCCACTGTGTTCTTGGGGACCTTCAATGCTGCAGACATTTTTTGGTACCCTTCCCCAGATCTGTGCCTCGACACAATCCTATCTCGGAGCTCTACGGACAACTCCTTCGATCTCATTGCTTGGTTTTTGCTCTGACAATCTCATAGCAAAGGTTCTGAATACTTATGTAAACAAGATATTTCAGTTTTTTTATTTGTTATACTTTTTTTTAAATCTAAAAACCTGTTTTTGCATTGTCATTGTGGGGTAATGTGTGTAGATTGCTGAGGAAATGTTTTTATTTAATCCATTTTATAATAAGGCTGTAACATAACAAGATGTGGAAAAAGTCAAGGGGTCTGAACACTTTCCGAATGCACTGTATTCCCACAACAATATCATAGCACATTAAAACATCATGCTTTTCTGAGGAGTCCACTTCCCAAATGGCACCCTATTCCCTATATAGTGCACTACGTTTGACTAGAGCCCTATGGGACCGGGTCAAAAGTAGTGTACACTATATAGGGAATATGATGCCATTTGGAACGCACTTGAAATATTCCGAAGCCTTGTGGGTCCAGTGTTAACCCAGGGGGAGAGGGCCTTGAACAGTCATCCGGTTGTGACCTCTCTTATTCTCTTCTCCACACTGAGAATGACCTGACATTTATCCCTCAGACATAGCCTTCAGCGGTCAAAAGGAAGTTCGTCCTCTGTCTAAACCAACACAAGACAGAGAGAATAGATGGATGTCTGTTCTTCTGTATGAGATGTGTGTGTGTTTCAACTAAGGGTGTGTTCGTAAATTCAATCTGGAGTCCCTGAGTGCGCTCATAGTGCGCTCTGGCCGTTATAAGTAAATTCAGAGAGTTGTCAGATTTTCCCTTCAGAAATTCAGAGCGCACACTGGACACTGCCTGAGGAGTAGGGTTGATCCGAGAGCACTGACCTTGCAACAGCAGTCGAGCACCCAAGCTAACTGGCTAATGTTGGCTAGATTGCTAGCTACTTCCAGATATAAATGAGAGAACACCTCACTCTGACCATTTTACTCCCCCTAGCAGAGCTGGTTAGGCTGTTCTCATGTTATCCAGAGCGTTGGTGACTGTAACTGTGCTGCTGGAAACAATTTAATTACGCTTTTTTTGCCGACTTTTACTGACACCGGCCATATTCAACAGGTGTTGAGCGTTCGCTCTGGCACGCTCAGACGAGAGTACTCTGAAATCGGAGTAGATAGCCAGAGTGAATTTACGAATGCACACTAAGAAAAAACTGAACTTACTCCCTACTGAGGACAAGGGAATCTCCCAGTCGTCATTCCTACGGTATCATGCAGTATATTTGTAAACAGGTTCTTTGGGAAAGCAGGAGATACAGTAGAGATGTTGTTAAGCTCTCAGTAGGCCTCTGGCTATGTATGCATCACAAATGGCACCCTATTCATTATATAGTCCCTGGTAAAAAGTCGTGCACTATGTAGGGAATAGGGTGCCATTTTGGATGTACACTATATCTACAGTATATCCTATTCCACGGGGATCTGAGGGTTGGATAATAGTGCAGATGGGTGGCAGTCAGCAATGACGACAACTGTAAAAATCTACCTTCTATGGTTTTCTGTTCATTACGCAGTCGTATATTCCATGTGGGTTGTGGATAAAAAATCATATTTGGGATCATTTCAAATCAAATCAAATCACATCACATGTTATTTGTCACATACACATGGTTAGCAGATGTTAATGCGAGTGTAGTGAAATGCTTTTTGCTTCTAGTTCCGACCGTGCAGTAATATCTAACAAGTAATCTAACAATTCCCCAACAACTACCTAATACACACAAATCTAAAGGAGTGAATGAGAATATGTACATGTAAGTATATGGATGAGCGATGGCCGAGCGGCATAGGCTAGGTGCAATAGATGGTATAAAATACAGTACATACATGTGATATGAGTAATGTAAGAAATGTAAACATTATGAAAGTGGCATTATTTAGAGTGGCATTGTATAAAGTGAAAAGTGATCAATTTATTAAAGTGGCCAGTGATTGGGTCTCGATGTAGGCAGCAGCCTCTCTGAGTTAGTGAATGCTATTTAGCAGTCTGATGGCCTTGAGATAAAAGCTGTTTTTCAGTCTCTCGGTCCCAGCTTTGATGCACCTGTACTGACCTCGCCTTCTGGATGGTAGCGGGGTGAACAGGCAGTGGCTCGGGTGGTTGTTGTCCTTGATGATAGATATTTTTGGCCTTCCTGTGACATCGGGTGGTGTAGGTGTCCTGGAGGGCAGGTAGTTTGCCCCGGGTGATGCGTTGTGTAGACCGCACCACCCTCTGGAGAGCCTTGCGGTTGTGGGCGGAGCAGTTGCCGTACCAGGCGGTGATACAGCCCGACAGGATGCTCTCGATTGTGCATCTGTAAAAGTTTGTCATGGTTTTGGGTGACAAGCCAAATTTCTTCAGCCTCCCGAGGTTGAAGTGGCGCTGTTGCACCTTCTTCACCACACTGTCTGTGTGGGTGGACCATTTCAGTTTGTCTGTGATGTGTACGCCGAGGAACTTAACTTTCCACCTTCTCCCCTACTGTCCCTTCTATGTGGATAGGGGGATGCTCCCCCATTTTCCTGACACCACACTCCGAGGGCCCTCACCTCCTCCCTATAGGCTGTTTCGTCATTGTTGGTGATCAAGCCCACTACTGTTGTGTCATTTGCAAACTTGATGATTGAGTTGGAGGCGTGCATGGCCACGCAGTCATGGGTGAACAGGGAGTACAGGAGGCGGCTGAGCACGCAGTCATGGGTGAACAGGGAGTACAGGAGGCGGCTGAGCACGCAGTCATGGGTGAACAGGAAGTACAGGAGGCGGCTGAGCACGCAGTCATGGGTGAACAGGGAGTACAGGAGGCGGCTGAGCACGCAGTCGTGGGTGAACAGGGAGTACAGGAGGGGGCTGAGCACACACCCTTGTGGATGCGTGCTCGTTTAATATTGAGACTATCAATTTGCATTTTTCTTTTTAGTTGTCTGAGAATTTTTTTTCTGATGACCTTATCATATG
>NC_042961.1:57991555-58069055 GCF_901001165.1 Salmo trutta | reverse complement strand
CCCTAAACCTAACCCTAAACCTAACCCTGAACCTAACCCTAAACCTAAACCTAACCCTAACCCTAACTCCCAATGTTCCCCCACACTCTCCAGACCAGACTGACTTGCAATATGAAGACAGAACAGTCACAATAGGCCCATGCAACCCAGGGTTTGATGCCAGCACAAATCAAATCAAATCAAATGTATTTATATAGCCCTTCGTACATCAGCTGATATCTCAAAGTGCTGTACAGAAACCCAGCCTAAAACCTCAAACAGCAAGCAATGCATGTGAAAGAAGCATGGTGGCTAGGAAAAACTCCCTAGGAAAAACTCCCTAGAAAGGCCAAAAACCTAGGAAGAAACCTAGAGAGGAACCAGGCTATGAGGGGTGGCCAGTCCTCTTCTGGCTGTGCCGGGTGGATATTATAACAGAACATGGTCAAGATGTTCAAATGTTCATAAATGACCAGCATGGTCAAATAATAATAATCATAGTAGTTGTCGAGGGTGCAACAAGCACGTCCGGTGAACAGGTCAGGGTTCCATAGCCGCAGGCAGAACAGTTGAAACTGGAGCAGCAGCACGGCCAGGTGGACTGGGAACAGCAAGGAGAAACCCTAACCCTAATTCTAACCCTAAACCTAACCCTTAACCCCAAATTAGCCTTTTTCCCCACAAGGCTTCTGGTCCACACAAGGATAGCAAAACCAAAAACACACACACACACACAACAAGTTCACAGCACATAGGAACACACACACACGCATACACACACCCTCACACGGAGTGTTGAAAGCACCCAGCGATTAGCTCTGGCATGTGGAGAGTGCAGGAGGAGTCGTGGTGGAATTACACTTTAATTTCCTGTAGTCATGTGAATTTGACCCTTCCTAAACCCCTGACACACACACACACACACACACACACACACACACACACACACACCTCTCCACATGGGGATTTGACTGCTCGGATTACTTCAATTTCAGAGTCTTCCACACTCTAATCCCGTCAGCCCTTTTTCCCAACAAAAGGATGAATTTGTCCCTAGATACTGATTCAGGGTCAGTTTTGTGGTTTTCCCATTAGTGGTGAGGGTTTTGATTCTGGGGGGTTAAGCTGATCCTAGATCTGTGCCCTAGCCCCGTCATGTTGAGAGAAACAAATACAAATAAATTCAGGTCTTGGAAGTTCAAGGATTCTGCAACAAAACAGCAAGGCTGTGCCTCCCCTCTCTCACACCAAAACACACACACACACACACACACACACACACACACACACACACACACACACCACACACACACACACACACACACACACACACACACACAGCCAGTACAGGAGGCTGTGGCCTGTACAAACACAGCCAGTACAGGAGGCTGTGACCTGTACAAACACAGCCAGTACAGGAGGCTGGGGCCTGTACAAACACAGCCAGTACAGGAGGCTGGGGCCTGTACAAACACAGCCAGTACAGGAGGCTGGGGCCTGTACAAACACAGCCAGTACAGGAGGCTGGGGCCTGTACAAACACAGCCAGTACAGGAGGCTGTGGCCTGTACAAACACAGCCAGTACAGGAGGCTGGGGCCTGTACAAACACAGCCAGTATAGGAGGATGGGGCCTGTACAAACACAGCCAGTACAGGAGGCTGTGGCCTGTACAAACACAGCCAGTACAGGAGGCTGGGGCCTGTACAAACACAGCCAGTACAGGAGGCTGTGGCCTGTATAAACACAGCCAGTACAGGAGGCTGGGGCCTGTATAAACACAGCCAGTACAGGAGGCTGGGGCCTGTATAAACACAGCCAGTACAGGAGGCTGGGGCCTGTACAAACACAGCCAGTACAGGAGGCTGGGGCCTGTACAAACACAGCCAGTACAGGAGGCTGGGGCCTGTACAAACACAGCCAGTATGTTGTAAAAGGTATATTCTTAGTAAGGTCTGAATTGAGGAAGAGACGTGCATTCAGGGACGGGACAAATCTAATGAAGGCAATTTAACTTGGCGCAGTGGGTGGTGTGTGTGTCTGTGTGTCTGTGTGTATGTGTGTGTGTGTGTGTGTGTGTGTGTGTGTGTGTGTGTGTGTGTGTGTGTGTGTGTGTGTGTGTGTGTGTGTGTGTGTGTGTCTGTGTGGTTGTGTGTATGTGTATGTGTGTGTGTGTGTGTGTGTGTGTGTGTGTGTGTGTGTGTGTGTGTGTGTGTGTATGTGTGTGTGTGTGTGTGTGTGTGTGTGTGTGTGTGTGTGTGTGTGTGTGGTGCGTGTGTTTTGTTATCTCTTGTTTGGTCTCCACTCGCGTGGGTTATTCTTGCTAATATCTTGCTGGTTTACATCTGTGTTTGTTTAGAGTCGTTTATGGTTCCTTCTTTACACAGAACGGTTAATGGTGGGAGCGGTTGGAGTAAACGCAACATTACCAAGGAAACATCCCAAATGGTACCTTATTCCCTACGTAGTGCACTACTTTTGACCAGCGCCCATGGGCATAGTGCACTATGTATGGGATAGCATACCATTTGGGGCGTAATTTCAAATGAACTACAAATACGACACAGATCATAGAGATCTCTGTTAAAAACATCAACAAGCAAACAGTACATTGTCATTCACCCTTAGAAACAAACACCCTGTTTTCTTACATTGAAATAATAAATACAATTAAATCAATAAAATTAACAACGTGTTTTGTTCCCTTTTTATAGAAATCCGCAAGAGGAGGAAATCCCTCAGACGGAGGTTTGACTCCTCCAAAGAGAAGAAAGAGAAAGAACGAGGTAAAGTACACACGCACACACACACGCACACACGCGCGCGCACACCCACGCGCGCACACCCACGCGCGCACACACACAGGCACACGCACACGCACAGACGCAGAAGGGCACACGCACGCCCACACAGACACACACAGACACACACGCACAGGCACACGCACGCACGTACGCACACACACACACACACAGACACACACGCAGACACACACACAACAAGCACTCTAACCCTAGTCCAGCCTATGACTAAGCACACCAACCCTAGTCCAGCCTATGACTAAGCACACCAACCCTAGTCCAGCCTATGACTAAGCACACTAACCCTAGTCCAGCCTATGACTAAGCACACTAACCCTAGTCCAGCCTATGACTAAGCACACTAACCCTAGTCCAGCCTATGACTAAGCACACTAACCCTACTAAGCACATCAACCTAGTCCAGCCTATGACTAAGCACACTAACCCTAGTCCAGCCTATGACTAAGCACACTAACCCTAGTCCAGCCTATGACTAAGCACACTAACCCTAGTCCAGCCTATGACTAAGCACACTAACCCTAGTCCAGTCTATGACTAAGCACACTAACCCTAGTCCAGCCTATGACTAAGCACACTAACCCTAGTCCAGCCTATGACTAAGCACACTAACCCTAGTCCAGCCTATGACTAAGCACACCAACCCTAGTCCAGCCTATGACTAAGCACACTAACCCTAGTCCAGCCTATGACTAAGCACACTAACCCTAGTCCAGCCTATGACTAAGCACACTAACCCTAGTCCAGCCTATGACTAAGCACACTAACCCTAGTCCAGCCTATGACTAAGCACACTAACCCTAGTCCAGCCTATGACTAAGCACACTAACCCTAGTCCAGCCTATGACTAAGTACTCGTCTTTAAAACTGAAGAGTACTGTTCATACCTCAGAAGGTCAGATAAAGCAGAGTATTTAGTTACTTTATCTGTGTGAGACAGACTAACCTCCGTTGACGTAAGGTAAAGTAGATCCAATTCTCCTTCTATACACTGAGTATTCCCTACATCAGGATGAGATAAGGGCCACAATTAGTGACCATGTAAACCCTGGTCTCTCTTTGAGAGAGGCCGATTTAAGGGTGCAACCAAATCTGCAGCGTTCAACATTTGCATCAATAGTACGAATTTTCCAGCAAAACAACAGGTGAGATGTCTGGTCAATAAACAAACAGGGTACACACACAGCTTTGCATAATGTAAAGTACTGCAAAACTGTGGATTTACTGTATTTTAGAGAGTAACGAAGATGGACGCCAGGCATCCTGCACATACATTCATCTTTGTGGATGAAGCTGGATTCAACCTGGCAAAAACACACCGCGGGGGAAGAAATGTGATTGGACAGAGAGCAACCGTGGAGGTCCCAGGCCAGAGAGGAGCTAACATCACAATGTGTGCAGCACTGTCCAATGATGGTTTGCTGTTACACAAACCACTCATTGGCCCCTACAATACAGACAGGCTCGTTTACTTCCTGGATGACCTGCATAATCGACTTGTGCCAGTGGAGGAGAGAGGGGCAAGAAACTCCCCTACCTTCGTTGTTGTGTGGGATAATGTGGCATTCCACCACTCTGCTGCAGTCAGACTGGTTTACTGCACATCCCAGGATGTCAGTACTATTCCTGCCTCCATACTCCCCCTTCCTAAACCCCATAGAGGAGTTTCTCTCTGCGTGGAGGTGGAAGGTTTATGACCACCATCCACATGACCAGATGTCCTTACTGGATGCCATGAATGCGGGGTGTGGAGACACTTCTCCTGAAGACTGTCAGGGTGTGGAGACACTTCTCCTGAAGACTGGCTGGGTGTGGAGACACTTCTCCTGAAGACTGGCTGGGTGTGGAGACACTTCTCCTGAAGACTGCCAGGGTGTGGAGACACTTCACCTGAAGACTGCCAGGGTGTGGAGACACCTCTCCTGAAGACTGCCAGGGTGTGGAGACACTTCTCCTGAAGACTGCCAGGGTGTGGTGACACTTCTCCTGAAGACTGCCAGGGTGTGGAGACACTTCTCCTGAAGACTGCCAGGGTGTGGAGACACTTCTCCTGAAGACTGCCAGGGTGTGGAGACACTTCTCCTGAAGACTGCCAGGGTGTGGAGACACTTCTCCTGAAGACTGCCAGGGTGTGGAGACACTTCTCCTGAAGACTGCCAGGGTGTGGAGACACCTCCTGAAGACTGCCAGGGTGTGGAGACACCTCCTGAAGACTGCCTGGGTTGGACTAGACATTCCAGAAGATACTTTCCAAGATGCATCGCCAGAGAAGACATACGATGTGATGTTGATGAGAACTTGTGGCAAAATGCAGGAGAGAGGGAGAACTAGAACCCTCACAGTACTGTACAGTATGAGTGATTATACTATACATGTTGATGAGAACTAGAACCCTCACAGTACTGTACAGTATGAGTGATTATACTAGACATGTTGATGAGAACTAGAACCCTCACAGTACTGTACAGTATGAGGGATTATACTAGACATGTTGATGAGAACTAGAACCCTCACAGTACTGTACAGTATGAGTGATTATACTAGACATGTTGCTGTTTGTTTGTAGTTACTATTGCAGCCCTGGAATTTCAGGAATTTGTTTTATGTTTCAACTTTTTATTTTTCACAAGTAAATTACTATATGCAAAGATGTAGAAAAAATATAAGCTATTTGAAGCAAATTTCTGTATTTCTGATTCATTCTAGTTCCATATACTTTAGTACAGTCAATAGTGAAAAGGTGTTATTCTTATTCTATAATGAAATACTGATTTATGAGAAAAATCATTCAAACTTCAAAGAGAAAAGTTCATCATTTATGTAATGGTCCCTGGTAGTGTTTTTTAGGTCAGTGTGTTATGAGTGACTGTCTGCTTTCTGAGTGAGCGCTGTTGCCGGTGTTCTGGTCCAACGAGCTTATTTTGAGACATGTGTGAAGTGTTTTGGTGGTTTGAGTGAGTTTTGGAGGTGAGATTAGCTGTTTGGCCAAGATGCATGTTGGTAATGCAGACTGTGAAGTGTTTTGGTGGTTTGAGTGAGTTTTGGAGGTGAGATTAGCTGTTTGGCCAAGATGCATGTTGGTAATGCAGACTGTGAAGTGTTTTGGTGGTTTGAGTGAGTTTTGGAGGTGAGATTAGCTGTTTGGCCAAGATGCATGTTGGTAATGCAGACTGTGAAGTGTTTTGGTGGTTTGAGTGAGTTTTGGAGGTGAGATTAGCTGTTTGGCCAAGATGCATGTTGGTAATGCAGACTGTGAAGAGTTTTGGAAAAGGGGCTTCAGTATTGACCGATGCTTGTTAGCAATTGAACAAAAACTGTAAACTGCAACCCCCATCCCCCTTTTGCCCTGAGCCTCAATTCGTCAGAGCATAGACTCTACAAGGTGTCGAAAGCGTTCCACAGGAATGCTGGTCCATGTTGACTACAATGCTTCCCACAGTTGTGTTAAGTTGACTGGATGTCCTTTTGGTGGTGGACCACTCTTCATACACACGGGAAACTGTTAAGGGTGAAAAACCCAGCAGTGTTGCAGTTCTTGATACAAACCGGTGCACCTGGCACCTACTACCATACCCTGTTCAAAGGCACTTCAATCTTTTGTCTTGTCCATTCACATTTTACATTACATTTTAGTCATTTAGCAGACGCTCTTATCCAGAGCGACTTACAGTAGTGAATGCATACATTTCATAATTTTTTTTCTTTCTTTCTTTCTTTTCTTTCTTTCCCCGTGGGAATCGAACCCACAACCCTGGTGTTGCAAACACCATGCTCTACCAACTGAGCTACAGGGAAGGCTACCCTCTGAATGATACACGTCTCAATTGTCTCAAGGCTTAGAAAAATCCTTCTTTAACCTGTCTCCTCCTCTTCATCTACACTGATTGAAGTGGATTTAACAGGTGACATCAATAAGGGATCATAGCTTTCACCTGGATTCACCTGGTCAGTCGATGTCATGGAAGAGCAGGTGTTCCTAATGTTCTGTCCAATTAGTCACACAGTGTGTGTGACCTGTCAAATGATCAGCCACTGTTGTCGCACAGTAGCTCCAATACGCATCCTTTATTCATTGGCTAGTAATTGACAGATGTGAAATTGCTGTGTTGACGATAGTGAGCTCGATCTCAACCACAAGAGGCAAGTGGCTCTTTATAGTGTAAATGATCCACTGTTGCAATGTTTTGTCTGTAGTAGACATTTGTAAACACTGCCTCCAGAGTGCATGCACACTGACACACTCTCATAAACATGGGTAGGATTAATTAGGCTAGCCAGGACAGAACAGGTCCAGCTAGACAGTGTGTTGTATTAGGCTTACACCAAAGCAGTAGTCAGCCAATCTGTCAGCTAGCTACACAGAACAGGTCAGGGCTAGGGCCAGCCTGTTGTGTTGTTTTACCTTGAGTTGGGGTTAGCCAACCCACCTGTTGATTAAGCTAGCTATCTAGGCCAGGGCAATGACTAGCCTGTTGATTAAACAGAGAATGGCCAACATGTTGTCTTTCTTACCCCAGAACAGTGGCCAGCCAATCTGCCTAGGCTAGCTACCCAGGACAGGCAAGGGCAGTGGCCACCCAATCTGCCTAGGCTAGCTACCCAGGACAGGCAAGGGCAGTGGCCAGCCAATCTGCCTAGGCTAGCTACCCAGGACAGGCAAGGGCAGTGGCCAACCTTTTGATGTACCTAGAGAAGCCTGTCTGTTGTTAGGGCCCAGCTAGCCAGTCTGTTAATGTACCTAGAGAAGCATGTATGTTTATAATGGACTAAATGTTAAAATCCTGTTGCTGCAGGATTACTTAGCTGTGACATGTACAGGTCAAATTAAGATCCTACATCTGCAGTGTTCTTTCTCTCGTTTATTCATGCAAACTGTATTTGGCGCCTGCTGGTAGCGATACAGTGTGGAGAGGAGGGTAGTGATACAGCAAGAAGAGGAGGGTAGTGATACAGTGTGGAGGGGAGGGTAGCGATACAGCGTGGAGAGGAGGGTAGTGATACAGCGTGGAGTGGAGGGTAGTGATACAGCGTGTAGAGGAGGGTAGCGATACAGCGTGGAGAGGAGGGTAGCGATACAGCGTGGAGAGGAGGGTAGTGATACAGCAAGAAGAGGAGGGTAGCGATACAGCGTGGAGAGGAGGGGAGCGATACAGCGTGGAGAGGAGGGTAGCGATACAGCGTGGAGAGGAGGGGAGCAATACAGCGTGGAGAGGAGGGGAGCGATACAGCGTGGAGAGGAGGGGAGCGATACAGCGTGGAGAGGAGGGGAGCGATACAGCGTGGAGAGGAGGGTAGCGATACAGCGTGGAGAGGAGGGAGCGATACAGCGTGGAGAGGAGGGGAGGGTAGCGATACAGCGTGGAGAGGAGGGTAGCGATACAGCGTGGAGAGGAGGGTAGCGATACAGCGTGGAGAGGAGGGTAGCGATACAGCGTGGAGAGGAGGGTAGCGATACAGCGTGGAGAGGAGGAGAGCGATACAGCGTGGAGAGGAGGGTAGTGATACAGTGTGGAGTGGAGCGATACAGCGTGGAGAGGAGGGGAGCGATACAGCGTGGAGAGGAGGGTAGCGATACAGCGTGGAGAGGAGGGGAGCGATACAGCAAGAAGAGGAGGGTAGCGATACAGCGTGGAGAGGAGGGGAGCGATACAGCGTGGAGAGGAGGGTAGCGAAACAGCGTGGAGAGGAGGGGAGCGATACAGCATGGAGAGGAGGGTAGCGATACAGTGTGGAGAGGAGGGTAGTGATACAGCAAGAAGAGGAGGGTAGTGATACAGTGTGGAGAGGAAGGTAGCGATACAGCCTGGAGAGGAGGGTAGTGATACAGTGTGGAGAGGAGGGTAGCGATACAGCGTGGAGAGGAGGGTAGCGATACAGCGATACAGCGTCTCCCCACTGGAAGACAGAGGAAGGGGGACGGGGGTAGGTTGACCTCAGGTCTCCCCACTGGAAGACAGAGGTAGGGGGACGGGGGTAGGTTGACCTCAGGTCTCCCCACTGGAAGACAGAGGTAGGGGGACGGGGGCATGTTGACCTCAGGTCTCCCCACTGGAAGACAGAGGTAGGGGGACGGGGGTATGTTGACCTCAGGTCTCCCCACTGGAAGACAGAGGAAGGGGGACGGGGGTAGGTTGACCTCAGGTCTCCCCACTGGAAGACAGAGGAAGGGGGACGGGGGTAGGTTGACCTCAGGTCTCCCCACTGGAAGACAGAGGAAGGGGGAGGGGGGCATGTTGACCTCAGGTCTCCCCACTGGAAGACAGAGGTAGGGGGACGGGGGCATGTTGACCTCAGGTCTCCCCACTGGAAGACAGAGGTAGGGGGACGGGGGTATGTTGACCTCAGGTCTCCCCACTGGAAGACAGAGGAAGGGGGACGGGGGTAGGTTGACCTCAGGTCTCCCCACTGGAAGACAGAGGTAGGGGGACGGGGGCATGTTGACCTCAGGTCTCCCCACTGGAAGACAGAGGTAGGGGGACGGGGGTATGTTGACCTCAGGTCTCCCCACTGGAAGACAGAGGAAGGGGGACGGGGGTAGGTTGACCTCAGGTCTCCCCACTGGAAGACAGAGGTAGGGGGACGGGGGCATGTTGACCTCAGGTCTCCCCACTGGAAGACAGAGGTAGGGGGACGGGGGTATGTTGACCTCAGGTCTCCCCACTGGAAGACAGAGGAAGGGGGACGGGGGTAGGTTGACCTCAGGTCTCCCCACTGGAAGACAGAGGTAGGGGGAGCGGGAGAATCTATCAAATAGCGCACCTCTAACTTTGTACAGTACTAATGCAATTAGTAATGCAATTAGTTGAGCAATTTAGTTTGTTTCTTGTTTGAAGTGCAATAGTGTAATAATCAGGTTCTCTTCTTTATAAGTGTGTTATTCTATTTGTGTATTTGTGTGATATAGGATTTGTGCAATTTAGTTTTATTTGTGTGTTTTTTGTTAGCAATAGGGTAATAGTGTAATAATTCAATTCTCTTTCATATTTGTATTTTTATACTACAATTTGTTTCTATTTGTCTTTGTTACTTTTTTTTTTATAGTTATGAGTCTTATTTTTGTATATATATTCATAAAGTTTTAAATGTTATGATTATTTATTTGTGTTGTTCCAAATGTCTGAATAAAAATTACAGTTAGTGCAGAATGGTGCTTTTTTGGGGGGAGTGCCCTGAAGGGGGCGTTCGCCCAGGGAGCCATACAAGCTATAACCGTCACTGCTCTTAGCAGTGTTGGAGAGTAGAGAACTACATATAGTTCAACTAGTAATTTAACTACATTTTGCAGAAGCTTGGTGGTATTTTAACTACTAAAAACACTACCAAGATTTGAATTTAGTTAACTACTTTTTTTGTCTTTCTTGAGTAAGGCAGCTCCAAAATTCACGTGTTTCTGCCTACCTCAGTGCTTTCTGTGGGGGTGGGGCTAGCCAGCAGAAAATACAAAGCGTTGAACCTGTTTTCTATCATGATTGGCTCAGTTTTCTGTCACTCATGGGACAGTACGTCATCCCCTATTCTAAGGTTAGAGCTTGCCGTGTGAAGTAATCTGCTGTTGGGATGGCTTTATGTAGGCCCTAACAGTGTGTGGGCACCACTTGTCACCGTTATAGTGTAATTCATGTATTGTTTAGTGGTGTGTTGTTGCTTTGCTGGCATGCATCCCACATTTTTTTTTGCCCCGCCAAGAATTACATGCTAAAATAGCCACTGAACATCCCAGTAATCAAGTTATTTTGTTTGTTTTCCACCTCAGTTTCTAATTTGATTCATTTTGTCTCATTGCTGGCCTGAGTTGAACTAGCTATCGTATTGTTAGCGAAGTCATTCATGGTTTCCATCGCATGAAGATATGTTGTCATTTATAGACCATCCCTTTATAAAGGACTGGACACGATGTAAAGCTCAGTCATAGTGCCGCAGAGACCTATATTCCCCTGCTGCAGAGTTCCAGGAATTAAACTGTAGTATTCTAGTAATAGTTTCTCGTAAAAGCTGTCGTTTATCATAACAGGGACACACATCTGCTTTGTGTGCATACATCCGTTGTAGTTTACAGCCCAAGCCTACATGAGCTATTTGAGCTGATATTAATACTATCTATCCCACAGAGTCTTCCCAATGATGTTTCCTCCAATATACATTCATCATATTGCTGGCCTGAGTTGAACTAGCTACCATATTGTTAGCGAAGTCATTCATGGTTTATCATAACAGGGACACACATCTGCATTGTGTGTATACATCCGTTTATCTGTCAAACTCTGCAGGGGGGTCCAGAATGTAGCTACTGTAGCACAGCCAACTGTCAGTTACCATAGGCCTACAGAGCTAGCTTATCGTCCTGTAATTCAAATGAGGACAGCTACTAGCTATTAGCCAGTTAGCAAGCTAGCTTATTAGACAGTTAGCCACCTAGCCCGCTAGTCAACAAGCCACATGCTGGCTAATTAGCCAGTTCGCTTGTTAACCAGTTAGCCTGTCAGCTACTGTAGCTAGCCACTGGCCCTCATCCGAACAGTGGCACCTGACAAGAGGATTTAGCTAGTTGTGTGCCAACCCATCTGGTACCTTTGATGTACCTACCCACACCTGTCCATGGCTTTCGTGTACTGTACCTTTGGACCGGCTTCAAGTAAAGGATGAGATGGGTGATATGATAGCGAGAGATAGATAGAGAGACAGAGAAAGAGAGAGAGAGAGAGAGAGAGAGAGAGAAGGAGAGAGAGAGAGAGAGAGGAGAGAGAGAGAGAGAGGAGAGAGAGAGAGAGAGAGAGAGAGAGAGAGAGAGAGAGAGAGAGAGAGAGAGAGAGATGTAGAGCTTTACTTCTGGGCACAGTCTGCTGTGTGTGTGTGTGTGTGTGTGTGTGTGTGTGTGTGTGTGTGTGTGTGTGTGTGATGAATGTCAGCCCCTTAAAACCTCTCTGGTATCATTGGGACGCTAGCGTCCCACTTCGACAACAGCCAGTGAAATTGCAGGGCGCCAAATTCAAACAACAGAAATCCCATAATTACAATTCCTCAAACATACAAGTATTATACACCATTTTAAAGATAAACTTCTTGTTAATCCAACAACAGTGTCCGATTTCAAAAAGGCTTTACGGCGAAAGCACACCATGCGATTATGTTAGGACAGCGCCTAGCCACAAGAAACCATACAGACATTTCACAGCCAAGGAGAGGACTCACAAGTCAGAAATAGCAATTAAATTAATCACTAACCTTTGATGATCTTCATCTGGTGGCACTCCCAGGACTCCATGTTACACAATAAATGTTTGTTTTGTTTGATAATGTCCCTCTTTATGTCCAAAAACCTCCGTTTTGTTAGTGCGTTTAGTTCAGCAATCCAAAGGCACAAAGCGCGCTCTCAACACCCAGACGAAAAGTAAAAAAAGTACAATAAACGTTCGTAGAAACATGTCAAACGATGTTTAAAATCAATCCTCAGGTTGTTTTTGTCATAAATAATCAATAATATTTCAACCGGACAAAAGCTTCGTCAATAGAAAAGGAGAAACAAGAAAGGTGCGCTCCCGATCACACGCTGGCTTCATGTCTGGAAATGTCCACTGTCCACTCATTGAAAGTGCTGTATCGCCCTCATTTTTCAGAGTAAAAGCCTGAAACAATGCCTAAATACTGGTCACATGTATAAGAAGCCATAGAGATCGTGAACTTGGTCCTAAGTCTTTGTATGGTGGATAGGCTTTCAATGGAAAAACAGCCTTTCAAAATAATAGTACTTTCTGGATGGATTTTCCTCAGGTTTTCCCCTGCCATATCAGTTCTGTTATACTCACAGACATTATTTTAACTGTTTTGGAAACTGTAGAGTGTTTTCTATCCGAAACTACCAATTATATACATATCCTAGCTTCTGGGCCTGAGTAGCAGGCAGTTTAATTTGGGCATGCTTTTCATCCAAAATTCCGAATGCTGCCCCCTACCCTAGTGAAGTTTTAACAAGGAATCAGCACTTTAGAATCAGTAGAACAACCACAGGCCTTACGGTTAGATATAAAGACTTTACAGAGAACAGTCAACACAGGTAGGGCTGGCAGGTTCTTCATATTGTCTAACTAAACACTTCTGGTTTGTCAGAAAGCAGAAGGCAGGTTTAAGCAAGTCAACACTTGCTCCAAGACATTATGATGTCTTATCTAAAAACATTAGGGCTGCTTAATGGGGGATATGTAGACAAAGGAGACTGGAGGAGCATAGGCCTAAGTATGGGGGCAGGTGGGGGTGTTACCATAGAGCTACAGTTCTGTTATTGTAAAGGTATATCGTTGGATTCGAAACCTCACTCCCCAGCTTGAAACATCTATGTTCACGTCTCCTTATGTAGCATAATTGGCTAAGATGTTTGTCAAGCGGGCGGTCATGTGTGTTTGCGAGGTAGAGGATCCCTGGTTGGAGCCCAGTGAGGGACTGGGACAAGGACTGGGACAGGGACAGGGACTGGGACAAGGACTGGGACTGGGACTGGGACAGGGACAGAGACAGGGACAGGGACAAGGACAAGGACTGGGACTGGGACTGGGACAGGGACTGGGACTGTGACAGGGACAGGGACTGGATCAGGGACTGGGTCTGGGACTGGGACAGGGACTGGGACTGGGACAGGGACTGGGACTGGAACTGGGACTTGGACAGGGACTGGATCTGGGACTGGAACTGGGACTTGGACAGGGACTTGGACAGGGACTGGATCTGGGACTGGGACAGGGACAGGGACAGGGACAGGGTCAGGGTCAGGGAAGTAAGCTATACTGTTAGTTAAGCAAGCACAGTGACACCTGTTATACTGTGTTTACGGTTGAGTTGCCTTGCTGTCTGTCTTCTAGCTGTGACTGTAGGATACATCTCAAATGGCACCCTATTCCCTATATACCGCACTACTTTTGCACATTGCCAATATGGCGCTGGTCAAATGTAGTGCACTATATAGGAAATAGGGTGCCATTTGGGACAGCCATGGTTGTTTGACTAATAGGATGTATCCTAATCCACTTGTAACCTCCTCTCCCCGTCACTCTTTACGACCTAGGGAGATTACAATGCTAGGCCAGAACTCACACAGCAACATGGTCCCATTCAAATGTGTAAAAATAGTGACATTTAACGCTTGTATGTATATGTCACTAGCGATGACATACTATATACCGTGACATTAAAATAATGCCATTTTACTGTTGTGGTTTATTGACACAAAAATACTATATGTCACCAGAACCATGTACATGGAGAGAGTGACCAACTTTTAGAATTTAGAATATTGTTCTATTTCTTAACATTCAGTTCCATGGTATTGGTTATTGTTAATGGTGAGCTAACATGGCTGCCGTAGAATGTTGCAGTGTCATGTTAATTAATGCATCATAATGTAGAACCCTTAAAGTCCCACCTGTCTAAATACATGGCTCTGTCACCAATGGTGAGGGAAAACACAGGAATATCCAACAGATATCAATGTTCCTCAGATCTGTGAGTTTAAACTGAAAATAAGGAGGGTATTTAGGGGAAGGGGTTGTTTATGGATGGGGTCAAAGTGTAATACGTAGGGCAGTGGCCACCGTCACCGACGGTTCTTGTGCTACACCCCCCCCTCCCCAACCTCCTGCTACGGAGGTGGCTCAGGCTCCGGCCTTACTCCCCAACCTAACCTCTCCACTCCAAACGCTCCCCATCATAAGCACGGGGAGTTGGCTTAGAGCTCACCCTTTGCCCAGCCAAACTACCCGTGTGCCCCCCCCCAAAAAAAAACAATTTGGGGGCTGCCTCTCGCACTTGCCTCTCGGTGCTTATAATGCCTCATAATAGCGCCGCTCCACCTTGGCTGCCTCCAGCTCCTCCTTAGGTTGCCGGTACTCCCCAGCCTGGTGCCAAGGTCCTGCCCCATCCAGAATCTCTTCCCATGTCCATGACTCCACAGAGCTCTGCTGCTGCTCCTTCCTCCGCTGCTTGGTCCGTTTGTGGTGGGTAGTTCTGTCACGGTTGTCGTAAGGATTGGACCAAAATGCAGCGGGAATATGTATACTCATCTTCTTTTTAATAGGCAGAAAGAAGGAAAACCGAAACAAAACACACGTATACAAAAATAACGACGATAACAGTCTTGCCAGGCACACAGCTAAACAAGAAACAACTACCCACAAAATCCCATAGAAAACACCCCTCTTAAATAGGACCTTTCTTCCAGGGGGGTGCCGGGAAGAAAAGTTACACATTTAGATTTTTGAGTGCAATCGCCCTTTAAATGGGCATCTGGCCCTTTCATTGCGCATCTAGCTAGTGAGGAATGTGCCATTTAATGGCTGCTGATAATTTCACGGCAAAGTTGGAAAATAACAACTAATAGATATAAATGATACAGTGCCTTCGGAAAGTATTCAGACCCTTTGACTTCATCAATCTACACACAATATCCTATAATGACATAGCAAAAACAGGTCTTTAGAATTTTTGGTTAATTTATATAAAAAATAAAAACGGAAATATTACATTTACATAAGTATTCAGACCCTTTACTCAGTACTTTGTTGAAGCACCTTTGGCAGCGATTACAGCCTCTAGTCTTATTGGGTATGACGCAACAAGCTTGGCACACCTGTATTTGGGGAGTTTCTCCCATTCTTCTCTGCAGATCTTCTCAAGCTCTGTCAGGTTGGATGGGGAGCGTTACGGCACAGCTATTTTTAGGTCTCTCCAGAGATGTTCGATTGAGTTCAAGTCCGGGCTCTGGCTGGGCCACTCAAGGACATTCAGAGAATTGTCCCGAAGCCACTCCTGCGTTGTCTTGGCTGTGTGCTTAAGGTCATTGTCCTGTTGGAAGGTGAATTTTCGCCCCAGTCTAAGGTCCTGAGTGCTCTGGAGCAGGTTTTCATGAAGGATCTCTCTGTACTTTGCTCCGTTCATTTATGCCTTGATCCTGACTAGTCTCCCAATCCCTGCTGCGGAAAAACATCCCCCAGCATGATGTCGCCACCACCAGGCTTCACTGTAGGGATGGTGCCAGGTTACCTCCAGGCGCCACGCTAGGCATTCAGGCCAAATTAGTTCAATCTTGGTTCCATCAGACCAAAGAATCTAGAGGTGCCTTTTGGCAAACTCCAAGTGGGCTGTCTTGTGCCTTTTACTGAGGAGTGGCTTCCGTCTGGCCACTCTACCAAAAAAAAAACTGATTGGTGGAGTACTGCAGAGATGGATGTACTTCTGGAAGGTTCTCCCATCTCCACAGAGGAACTCTAGAGCTCTGTCAGAGCTCCCATCGGGTTCTTGCTCACCTCCCTGATCAAGGCCCTACTCCCCCGATTGCTCAGTTTGGCCGGGGTCCAGCTCTAGGAAGATTATTGGTGGTTCCAAACTTCTTCCATTTAAGAATGATGGAGGCCACTGTGTTCTTGGGGACCTTCAATGCTGCAGACATTTTTTGGTACTGTTCCTCGACACAATCCTGTCTCGGAGCTCTAAGGACAATTCCTTTGACCTCATGGCTTGGTGTTTGTTCTGACATGCACTATCAACTGTGGGACCTTATATAGACAGGTGTGTGACTTTCCACATCATGTCCAATCAATTGAATTTACCACAGGTGGACTCCAAAAGATGATCAATGGAAACAGGATGCACCTCAGATACATTTCGAGTCTCATAGCAAAGGGTCTGAATACTTATGTAAATAAGGTCATTTTAATACATTTGCAAACATTTCTAAAAACCTGTTTTCGCCTTTGTCATTATGGGGTATTGTGTGTAGATTGATGAGGATTTTTATTTATTTAATACATTTTAGAATAAAACTGTAACGTAACAAAATGTGAAAAAAGTAAAGGGCTATGAAACCATTCTGAAGACACTGTATACTTACTCATGATATACTTCTGCCAGGTAAGCCTACTTTGCAGTTAACATTTCATTTAGAAGGTTTTTGGGGAATGTATTTCTGTCAACCCACAAGATGGTTATCACATCAATTGGCTACACACAGACAGACAGGGGAAATATTTCTGGAGATTAATTGGCTAATATTATGTTAGGGTTTGGCATTTTAAGCCAATAGCGGCTGATACCTGTGGGATTTGTTTATGACAGTTTCTGTTAAACACGTGAAAATTCCATGTACTTTCAGAATTGTTTCGCAAGCTACTTATAGGTGGTCTGCCGAGCTACTGGTAGGCGATCAACCTGTGGGAAACCACTGACATAGGCCATTACTGGGCCCCAATCCCCATGGGTAGAATATATGGTTCCCACCATAGTAATGTTGCTGTTGTATGTATGGCTATTTAACCCTCAAAACACAGGGGAAGATAGATGAAACACCTTCCTGTTTGTGAGTAGTGGAGATGAGATGGGATTAGAATGGGTGGAGGGAAGGAGAGGAATGTTGATAGTCTCAGGGAGGAAGGGAATTACAACTTGTTAAAAATAAGTATCCCTAATGTAAGACTGTTTCTCTCTCTCTCTCTCTCTCTCTCTCTCTCTCCTTCCCCATCCCTCCCTCTCTCCCTCTGTCCCTTCTCCTTCCGCCCTCCAACCCTCGTTTTTCCTTCCTTCTATCCCTTCCCTCCTCCCCTCTATCCCTTCTCTCCCTCCCTTCACCTCTCCCACAGAGACAGCCGCCAAGGCGTTTGGTATAACCCTCTCCCAGGCGATAGCCAACGACCGGGCGTACAAGCAGCGCCAGGATGCTCTGAAGGTTGGTTGTTTTCTACGTTAGATTGATTTACTGTAAAGTGTGAAAAAATACAGTAAAAACTCAGCAGTGGGTCTAGATCCAGGTGAACAACTAAGTATCCAAAATAAAGTAAAAATATAAAATAAAACTCCCGCTAGAAAAAACAGAAGAACAACGTTTTAAAGGGATAGCCCTTTTTCTACTTACCCAGAGTCCAGTATGAAGGAAGTTGAAGGTAGTTTCGCGAGCCAATGCTAGCTAATGTTAGCTCAATGACTGGAAGTCTACCGGAACAGCTAGCATACTGGCTCGCGAAACTACCTTCAACTTCCTTCATACTGGACGCAGAGACAAAACAAATGGTAGCAATGAGTTTATCTGACTCTGGGTAGGAATAAAATGGGTAATTGCCAAATTATCACACTACCAGTTTACTTTAGTTCGTTTTACTGTAAAGTGTGTTGCAATTGATTTGATTTGAGTTTGAAAGTTTGTTCTGATTTGATTTTCTCTGAAGGAGAGCAGAAGAGACTGTCTGGATCTGGAGGCCAGCGTCCTGATGTTCCGGGCTGAAAAACGCCAGCTTAGCGACGGGAACAAACCCCTCTGCAGCACGGCTTCGTCACCCTTCAGTGGATCAACAGCTTCATCATCATCATCCTCGTCAGTACTGGAGGTGCACAGCAAGCCACTCTCACCCAGGTTCCTGGATAACACGGCTAGAGTGCAGAGACGGGTGAGTTGGAGAGCGCAGACAAAGACACGCGCGCACTGGTTGTGCACACACACACACACACAGACACACACACACACACAGACATACACACACACACAGACACACACACACACACAGACATACACACACACACAGACACACACACACACACAGACACAGACACACACACACACACACACACACACACACACACACACACACACACACACACACACACACACACACACACACACACACACACACAGACACACAGACACACACACACACACACACACACACAGACACACACACACACACATGAACACACACACATGAACACACACACATGAACACACACACACACACACACATGAACACACACACACACACACACACACACACACACACACACACACACACATGAACACACACACAATGAGAATGTTTGGACTGAAATATGCTGACCTCTTTTGTGCTTTTGAAAAAGCTGTCAAAAGTCCAACAAACATTTGTCAACAAAGATTTTCAAAACATGACCATTATAACATACAAGTGCCTTCAGGAAGTATTCACGTCCCTTTGAAGTTTTCCCCATTTAGTTTTATTACATTTAAGTGTTTATATCACCGCTTACACACAATACCCCATAATGTCAAAGAGGAACTATGTTTAAGTGTTTATTTCACTGCCTACACACAATACCCCATAATGTCAAAGAGGAACTATGTTTAAGTGTTTATTTCACTGCCTACACACAATACCCCATAATGTCAAAGAGGAACTATGTTTAAGTGTTTATTTCACTGCCTACACACAATACCTCATAATGTCAAAGAGGAACTATGTTTAAGTGTTTATTTCACTGCCTACACACAATACCCCATAATGTCAAAGAGGAACTATGTTTAAGTGTTTATATCACTGCCTACACACAATACCTCATAATGTCAAAGAGGAACTATGTTTAAGTGTTTATTTCACTGCCTACACACAATACCTCATAATGTCAAAGAGGAACTATGTTTTCCACATTTTTTTCTGATTAATTCAAAATTAAAAGCTAAAATGTCTTGATTCAATTAGTATTTAACCCCTTTGCTATGGCAAACCTAAATCAGTTTAGGAGTACAAATTTGCTTCACAAGTCACACACAAATAGCATGGACTAGTGTTTAACATGAATTAGTGTTTAACATGGACTAGTGTAACATGGATTAGTGTTTAACATGGACTAGTGTGTAACATGGACTAGTGTGTAACATGGACTAGTGTTTAACATGGACTAGTGTTTAACATGGACTAGTGTTTAACATGGACTAGTGTTTAACATGGACTAGTGTGTAACATGGACTAGTGTGTAACATGGACTAGTGTTTAACATAGACTAGTGTTTAACATGGACTAGTGTTTAACATGGACTAGTGTGTAACATGGACTAGTGTTTAACATGGACTAGTGTTTAACATGGACTAGTGTTTAACATGGACTAGTGTGTAACATGGACTAGTGTTTAACATAGACTAGTGTTTAACATGGACTAGTGTTTAACATGGACTAGTGTTTAACATGGACTAGTGTTTAACATGGACTAGTGTGTAACATGGACTAGTGTTTAACATAGACTAGTGTTTAACATGGACTAGTGTTTAACATGGATTAGTGTGTAACATGGACTAGTGTGTAACATGGACTAGTGTTTAACATAGACTAGTGTTTAACATGGACTAGTGTGTAACATGGACTAGTGTGTAACATGGACTAGTGTTTAACATAGACTAGTGTTTAACATGGACTAGTGTTTAACATTGACTAGTGTTTAACATGGACTAGTGTTTAACATGGACTAGTGTATAACATGGACTAGTGTTTAACATGGACTAGTGTGTAACATGGACTAGTGTTTAACATGGACTAGTGTGTAACATGGACTAGTGTTTAACATGGACTAGTGTTTAACATGGACTAGTGTTTAACATGGACTAGTGTATAACATGGACTAGTGTGTAACATGGACTAGTGTTTAACATGGACTAGTGTTTAACATGGACTAGTGTGTAACATGGACTAGTGTTTAACATAGACTAGTGTGTAACATGGACTAGTGTGTAACATGGACTAGTGTTTAACATGGACTAGTGTTTAACATGGACTAGTGTTTAACATGGACTAGTGTGTAACATGGACTAGTGTTTAACATGGACTAGTGTTTAACATGGACTAGTGTTTAACATGGACTAGTGTGTAACATGGACTAGTGTTTAACATAGACTAGTGTTTAACATGGACTAGTGTTTAACATAGACTAGTGTTTAACATGGACTAGTGTTTAACATGGACTAGTGTTTAATATGATTTTTTTATGACTACCTCATCTCTGTACCCCAGTTACATAAATTATATTATCTGAAATAAATTATATTATTATATTATACAATTATCTGTAAGGTTCCTCAGTCAAGCAGTGCATTTCAAACACAGATTCAACCACAAAGACCAGGGAGATTTTCCAATGTCTCGCAAAGAAGGGCACCTATTGGTAGATGGATAAAAAAATTAATAATTACTTGAAGTTATTAACTACACTTTGGATGGTGTATCAATACACCCAGTCACTACAAAGGTATAGGCTTCCTTCCTAACTCAGCTGCCCGGAGAGGAAGGAAACCGCTCAGGGATTTCACTATGGTGACATTATAACAGTTACGGAGTTTAATGGCTGTGATAGGAGAAAAACAAGTAGGGATCAATAACATTATAGCTACTCCACAATACTAACCTAAATGACAGAGTGAAAAGAAGGAAGCCTGTACAAAATACAAATATTCCTGGGAAAGATGGATTGGCAAGAAAAAAAGGAAACAAAAGGAACTAATAAATGAATGAGCAACGTTCCCTCTAAACTGCGCACGTGCGCAGATGTGCACTTCCTCCAGGACTGCCGCGCCGAAGAAATGCCCTCCTTCACTTTCTCTCATTACTTTATATCCATGAACTCTCTTAAAATGTTCCTCTCTTCCTCCCTCCTGTCTCTCTTCCTCCCTCCTGTCTCTCTTCCTCCCTCCTGTCTCTCTTCCTCCCTCCTGTGTCTCATCTCCCTCCTCTCTGCTCCCTCACTCTCTTGTCTCCCTATCTTATTTCTTTCCTCTCCTGCTCAATCCATTCTCATCCCCTCTATTCCCTCTCCCTTATAATCTATAATCTAATTTGAAATGCTAAAACTCTCTCCATCTCTCTCTCTCTCTTTCTTTCTCCTTTCTCTCTCTTTTTTTTGTTTCTCTTCCCAAATTCCCCTTTTACAGGGTGGCCTATCAGTGGACTGCATCTCAGATCTTGTAGAGAGCCAGTCCCGCCTGTTGGAGGCGCTGCAGCTGTCCCACCCTGCAGAGCTGGAGCTGAAGAAGACTGCAGCCGGAGGCGGGGGGCGGACCCAGACCAAGCTCAGCCTCAACCCCATCTATAAACAGGTCCCCCGCGTGGTGGAACGTTGCTGCTGTCACATAGAGAGACACGGTGAGTGTGTTTAAGTGTGTTTGTTTTTTTGTTGTACATTTTATGTTTATTTTATTAATTCTTTCTATCATGCACAAATATTCATTATACAAATTATCAGCGATCAACAATTTACATCACTACATCAAACATGTCTAACACAAAACACAGGTAAAAACAAGAAAATACTTTAAATACATTAAAAAAAACTACATTTAAACAAATAAAGTGCAGTTGAATTCACTTAGGAAAAATTCTCAATGATTCAAGAAGATGTTATTATTTTTGTTATTAACTATGGATAAAGTCTTAACCACATGATTAAAGTAAATCACAAATATTTGTAATTGTGGTATAGAATTCTGGAATTTTTGTTTGTGTATAAAGTATTTGCCAACAAGAATAAAACAATTCACAGTCATTTCAATGTTCTTCTTATAATTGCAATAGTAACATATTAAATAAACTCAGGAATAAACATGTTCCAAAATGTTTTACCTCTACGTGTAAATTGGTTCTGTGAATGGAAAATTTGTCTTATGTATTTACTTCAGCAATATTTCTCAAGTCAGAACTTCCAAGCTGAGTTCTGGATAAGCTCTGTGATCATCACCGACGCTAAGATAAGTTTTTATATTGTAGTTAGACCACTGGGAATGGCTTTGATCACAGAAATAAACTCTCGGAAAGGTATTGGAAACAAATTCAATGTTATAAATTGTTCATACAAAATAATACCTCTGTTGTTGAACACATTAAGAACAAAATTAATATTCCTCTCATGCCAGCTGAACAATTACTTTTTACATACAGTTATGTCTGAATTATTCCACAAAGTTGTGCAGGAAACATATTTTCCAGGACATTAAAGCTTGTTGGTGAAAGCTAGCCAATTTAGCGGGTAATCTTTTGGGAAGTTACTTACATTTCAGTAAAAATGTAAGACCTCCCAACTTATTAAACACGTTGGTTGGAATGAAATACCAAATTGATTCTGTAGTGGACCAAATATCTCTTCAACCAAGTGATCTTGAAAGTGTTATTTATGTCAACAAAATCCAACACTTCCAGACCTTCAGATTGTTTTATTTGGTATGACTGACTTCTTCAGTTTGAGATTTATTTTTCCAGATGAAGTAAGAAAGGTCTTGTCCACATCACCAACAAACTATCATGGTCCAAACACACCAAGACAGTCGTGAAGAGGGCACGACAACGCCTAATCCCCCTCAGGAGACTGAAATGATTTGGCATGGGTCTCCAGATCCTCAACAATTCTACAGCTGCACCATCGAGCTGCACCATCATTGCATCACCGCCTGGTATGGCAATTTCTCGGCATCCGACGGTAAGGCGCTACAGAGGGTAGTGCGTACGGCCCAGGACATCATTGGGGCCAAGCTTCCTGCCATCCAGGACCTATATACTAGGCTGTCTCAGACGAAGGCCCAAAACATTCTCAAAACTCCAGTCACCCAAGTCATAGACTGTTCTCTCTGCTACTGCACGGCAAGCGGTACCGGAGCGCCAAGTCTAGGTCCAAAAGGCTCCTTAACAGCTTCTACCCCCAGGCCATAAGACTGCTGAACAATTCATCAAATGGCCTCCCGGATTATTTGCATTGACCCCCCCACCCCCCCCTTTGTTTTTACACTGCTGATACTCGCTGTTTATTATCTATGCATAGTCAATTTACCCCTACTTACATGTACAAATTAGCTCAATTACCTCGACTAACCTGTACCCCCACACATTGACTCGGTACCAGTACCCCCTGTATATAGCTTTGTTATTGTTATTTTATTGTGTTACTTTTTTTACTTTAGTTTATTTAGTAAGTATTAAACATGTAATTTTCTTAAAACTGCATTGTTGGTTAAAAGGGCTTGTAAGTATGCATTTCACGGTAAGGTCTACACCTGTTGTATTAGGCGCATGTCACAAATACAATGTGATTTGATTTGATCTCTTTAGAGGTAGAGGGATTTACAAACAAAGACAATGAGGGGTACACAAAGCGAGTAGTCCCTCTACCTTGGACGGAAGCACTCTCCAAAGTATGGATCCCTTTGTAGCCAAGTATTAAATATATTCTTGGGTTTTCTTAATTTTAGGAGATAAATTCACGTTGTCTGACTAAGTGATTTTTAGATGTATTCCTAAATATTTAACACAGTACTTTAGAGGAATGTTTTCTATTTCTTTATCTTCATGTAAACAAGATTTCAGAAACGTTCAGTTTTAAACCAGAGCCAATAGAGAAAGCAGTGATGTCATTAAGGACGACCTGGTCAAAAAGTAGTATCGTCAGCCTGTTGGGGAATTTGGATTTCTCTGTCAAAAATCGCTAAGCCATACAAATGTGCATTATTCAGAATATCTACAGATAGAAGTTCCACAACCAAAATGTATTTTTAAAAAAAGGCTGAATTGGGTAGTACACGTCTTTTGGATGTATTAAGGTTTAGTATCACAGAACTATTTATATCTTCGTAAAACATGCGAATGACTTCGATAACATTTTCACCGAAGCCAAAAAGTTGGAGACCGAATGAGAAATTCGTGTTCAATTGTGTCAAAGGCTTTACAGAAGCCTGAAAATAAAATATAATCTGAGCCAATTGCATCTGAATAGTCCGTACATTCCAAGACTAAAATAATGTTGTATTTTTATGTGCCGGCCCTTCATAAAGCCTGCTTGAGTATCATTTATAATGTTGTCTTTTCCTTTAGTCTTTTGGCATAAACCAGAGCAATTCATTTGTAGTCAATATTTAATAAAGTGTGTGTGTGTGTGTGTAGATGTGTCTGTTTATCAAGCCATTTTTACATCAGCATTTTTAAAGCACATGTTTCTAGTTTTCCGGGATACAGTATTTTCAACCTCACATCTGTTTTCCTCAGGCGTCTTGCTCCGCCTGCTATGTTAGCTTACAAGTGCTGTACAAATACCCAGCCTATAACCCCAAAGAGAGCCGCAGTGGCCATGACTAACAGCCTAGAAGGCAGGAACAGACGGAGAATCCTAGAGAGGACGCAGAATCAGAGGGCTGTCCTCTTCTGGCTCCACCTTCATCATAGGAATCCATTCGTAACACAGATTAGGGTTGTGTCCAGTTATATCACTACAGCCTACGGGTGAGACACAGAGGATACAATGAACCACCAACTGTTATTAATGTCACGTCTGCTCCCGCTCCCCCTCTCTGGCGCTCGAGGTCGCCAGGCTGCTCATCATTACGCACAGCTGTCACCATCGTTACGCGCACCAGCGCTTCATTGGACTCACCTGGACTCCATCACGTTATTGATTGCCTCCCCTATATCTGTCACTTCCTCAGTTTCATCCCAGTGATTGATGTTGTTTTGTTTCTCTTGTCCAGATGCTGTTTTTGCTTTGTTTCATGTCTATTTATTATTAAATCATCACCCTGTACTTGCTTCCAGTCTCCCAGTGTCTGTCGTCTCGAGACCGTTACAATTAACTGTTAAAAATGTTGCACCTTTTTAAAATGTCAACTGTGTCTTCTCAAGGGCTACAAACTGTGGGGATCTTTCGAGTTGGCAGCTCCATAAAGAGAGTTCGGCAGGTGAGGCATTAAAAATATATATATAATTATCCACATTACATGTTAGCACTGTCGGGATTTATACCTACTGGGTGTGTTGATGTACTGTAGTGATTTATACCTACTGGGTGCGTTGATGTACTGTAGTGATTTATACCTACTGGGTGTGTTGATGTCGATGTTCTGTTGATGTTGTGTTGATGTTGTGTTGGTGTTGATGTTGTGTTGATGTTGTGTTGGTGTTGTGTTGGTGTTGTGTTGGTGTTGTGTTGTGTCGGTGTTGTGTTGTGTTGTGTCGGTGTTGTGTCGGTGTTGTGTTGATGTTGTGTTGTGTTGATGTTGTGTTGGTGTTGGTGTTGTGTTGGTGTTGTGTTGATGTTGTGTTGGTGTTGTGTTGGTGTTGTGTTGGTGTTGTGTTGTGTTGATGTTGTGTTGGTGTTGTGTTGATGTTGATGTTGTGTTGATGTTGATGTTGTGTTGATGTTGGTGTTGTGTCGGTGTTGTGTTGTGTTGATGTTGTGTTGGTGTTGGTGTTGTGTTGATGTTGTGTTGATGTTGTGTCGGTGTTGGTGTTGTGTTGTGTTGGTGTTGTGTTGGTGTTGTGTTGGTGTTGTGTTGATGTTGTGTTGTGTTGATGTTGTGTTGATGTTGATGTTGTGTTGTGTTGTGTTGGTGTTGTGTTGGTGTTGATGTTGTGTTGATGTTGTGTTGGTGTTGTGTTTTGTTGATGTTGTGTTGTGTTGGTGTTGTGTTGATGTTGTGTCGGTGTTGTGTTGGTGTTGTGTTGGTGTTGTGTTGTGTTGATGTTGTGTTGGTGTTGTGTTGATGTTGATGTTGTGTTGATGTTGGTGTTGTGTCGGTGTTGTGTCGGTGTTGTGTTGATGTTGTGTTGGTGTTGTGTTGGTGTTGTGTTGGTGTTGTGTTGATGTTGTGTTGATGTTGTGTCGGTGTTGGTGTTGTGTTGTGTTGGTGTTGTGTTGGTGTTGTGTTGGTGTTGTGTTGGTGTTGTGTTGATGTTGTGTTGTGTTGATGTTGTGTTGATGTTGTGTTGATGTTGATGTTGTGTTGGTGTTGGTGTTGTGTTGGTGTTGATGTTGTGTTGATGTTGTGTTGGTGTTGTGTTGATGTTGGTGTTGAGGTTGTGTTGATGTTGTGTTGATATTGGTGTTGTGTTGATATTGATGTTGGTGTTGTGTTGGTGTTGTGTTGATGTTGTGTTGTGTTGATATTGATGTTGTGTTGGTGTTGTGTCGATGTTGTGTTGGTGTTGTGTTGATGTTGTGTTGATGTTGATATTGGTGTTGTGCTGGTGTTGTGTTGATGTTGTGTTGTGTTGATGTTGTGTTGATGTTGGTGTTGTGTTGATATTGATGTTGTTGATGTTGTGTTGATGTTGTGTTGTGTTGATGTTGTGTTGATATTGATGTGTTGTGTTGATATTGGTGTTGATGTTGTGTTGTGTTGATATTGATGTTGTGTTGATGTTGTGTTGTGTTGATGTTGTGTTGATGTTGTGTTGATATTGATGTTGTGTTGATGTTGTGTTGTGTTGATGTTGTGTTGATGTTGTGTTGTGTTGATGTTGTGTTGATGTTGTGTTGGTGTTGATGTTGTGTTGATGTTGTGTTGATGTTGTGTTGTGTTGATGTTGTGTTGTGTGTTGATGTTGTGTTGATGTTGTGTTGTGTTGGTGTTGTGTTGATGTTGATGTTGTGTTGATGTTGATGTTATGTTGATGTTGATGTTGTGTTGTGTTGATTGTGTGTTGATTGTGTGTTGATGTTGTGTTGATGTTGTGTTGATATTGATGTTGTGTTGATGTTGTGTTGTGTTGTGTTGATGTTAATGTTGTGTTGTGTTGGTGTTGATGTTGTGTTGATGTTGTAATGTGTTGATGTTGTGTTGTGTTGATTGTGTGTTGATGTTGTGTTGATGTTGTGTTGTGTTGGTGTTGTGTTGATGTTGATGTTGTGTTGATGTTGTGCTGATGTTGATGTTGATGTTGTGTTGATGTTGATGTTGATGATGTGTTGATGTTGATGTTGTGTTGATGTTGTGTTGATGTTGTGTTGGTGTTGTGTTGGTGTTGTGCTGGTGTGTTGTGTTGATGTTGTGTTGATGTTGTGTTGGTGTTGATGTTGTGTTGGTGTTGATGTTGTGTTGATGTTGTGTTGGTGTTGTGTTGATGTTGTGTTGTGTTGATGTTGTGTTGGTGTTGTGTTGATGTTGTGTTGGTGTTGTGCTGGTGTTGTGTTGGTGTTGTGTTGTTGTTGTGTTGTGTTGATGTTGTGTTGGTGTTGATGTTGTGTTGATGTTGTGTTGATGTTGTGTTGTGTTGATGTTGTGTTGGTGTTGTGTTGATGTTGTGTTGGTGTTGGTGTTGTGTTGGTGTTGTGTTGATGTTGTGTTGGTGTTGTGCTGGTGTTGTGTTGGTGTTGTGTTGATGTTGTGTTGGTGTTGTGTTGATGTTATGTTGGTGTTGTGTTGATGTTGTGTTGTGTTGATGTTGTGTTGGTGTTGTGACAGGTGTATTTCTCCTCTGTGTACGCAAGGCCGTTGATCCCTGTCATTTTCTGTTTTCAAAGCCTCATCACACGGGAAACTGACCTTTTATTTACTGTTTGTTTGGCCGGTGCATGTTAACTTGTTTATGTGTATGTCTGGTTCTGATTTGTGTGTGTTTCCCCCTGCAGCTGCGTGAGGACTTTGACATGGGGACAGATGTGTGTCTGGAAGAGGAGAACAGTGTCCATGACGTAGCAGCTCTGCTGAAGGAGTTCCTCAGAGACATGCCTGACCCTCTACTACCTAGAGAGCTCTACTCTGCTTTCCTCCACGCCAACAGTACGACCCACACACACCCTAACCCTCTACTACCTAGAGAGCTCTACTCTGCTTTCCTCCACGCCAACAGTACGACCCACACACACCCTAACCCTCTACTGCCTAGAGAGCTCTACTCTGCTTTCCTCCACGCCAACAGTACGACCCACACACACCCTAACCCTCTACTGCCTAGAGAGCTCTACTCTGCTTTCCTCCACGCCAACAGTACGACCCACACACACCCTAACCCTCTACTGCCTAGAGAGCTCTACTCTGCTTTCCTCCACGCCAACAGTACGACCCACACACACCCTAACCCTCTACTACCTAGAGAGCTCTACTCTGCTTTCCTCCACGCCAACAGTACGACCCACACACACCCTAACCCTCTACTACCTTGAGAGCTCTACTCTGCTTTCCTCCACGCCAACAGTACGACCCACACACACCCTAACCCTCTACTGCCTAGAGAGCTCTACTCTGCTTTCCTCCACGCCAACAGTACGACACACACACACACATACATACCCTAACCCCCCCCACGCACAGACACCCTAACCCACACACACACACCCTAACCCCCCCCACACACAGACACCCTAACACAAACACACACACACACACACACACACACACACACACACACACACACACACACACACACACACACACACACACACACACACACACACACACACACACACACACACACACACACACACACACACACACACACACCCTAACCCTCTACTGCCTAGAGAGCTCTACTCTGCTTTCCTCCACCCCAACCGTACGGCACACACACACACCCTACCCCCCCCCTGCTCATCTCTGTCCCCTCTGTGGGTATCTAACCCATCTCTGTCCTCTCTGTGGGTATCTAACCCATCACTGTCCCCTCTGTGGGTATCTAACCCATCACTGTCCCCTCTGTGGGATTAGGTATCTAACCCATCACTGTACCCTCTGTGGGTATCTAACCCATCACTGTACCCTCTGTGGGATTAGGTATCTAACCCATCACTGTACCCTCTGTGGGATTAGGTATCTAACCTATCACTGTCCTCTCTGTGGGTATCTAACCCATCTCTGTCCTCTCTGTGGGATTAGGTATCTAACCCATCACTGTACCCTCTGTGGGATTAGGTATCTAACCCATCACTGTCCCCTCTGTGGGTATCTAACCCATCACTGTCCCCTCTGTGGGTATCTAACCCATCACTGTCCCCTCTGTGGGTATCTAACCCATCACTGTCCCCTCTGTGGGTATCTAACCCATCACTGTCCTCTCTGTGGGTATCTAACCCATCTCTGTCCTTTCTGTGGGTATCTAACCCATCTCTGTCCCCTCTGTGGGATTAGGTATCTAACCCATCACTGTCCCCTCTGTGGGATTAGGTATCTAACCCATCACTGTCCCCTCTGTGGGTATCTAACCCATCACTGTACCCTCTGTGGGTATCTAACCCATCACTGTCCTCTCTGTGGGTATCTAACCCATCTCTGTCCTCTCTGTGGGTATCTAACCCATCTCTGTCCTCTCTGTGGGTATCTAACCCATCTCTGTCCTCTCTGTGGGTATCTAACCCATCACTGTCCCCTCTGTGGGTATCTAACCCATCACTGTCCTCTCTGTGGGTATCTAACCCATCTCTGTCCTCTCTGTGGGTATCTAACCCATCACTGTCCCCTCTGTGGGTATCTAACCCATCTCTGTCTCCTCTGTGGGTATCTAACCCATCACTGTCCCCTCTGTGGGTATCTAACCCATCTCTGTCCCCTCTGTGGGTATCTAACCCATCTCTGTCCCCTCTGTGGGTATCTAACCCATCTCTGTCCCCTCTGTGGGTATCTAACCCATCTCTGTCCTCTCTGTGGGATTAGGTATCTAACCCATCTCTGTCCTCTCTGTGGGTATCTAACCCATCACTGTCCCCTCTGTGGGATTAGGTATCTAACCCATCTCTGTCCTCTCTGTGGGTATCTAACCCATCACTGTCCCCTCTGTGGGATTAGGTATCTAACCCATCACTGTCCCCTCTGTGGGTATCTAACCCATCTCTGTCCCCTCTGTGGGTATCTAACCCATCTCTGTACCCTCTGTGGGTATCTAACCCATCTCTGTCCCCTCGGTCTCCCCTCATCTGTCCTGTAGTTCTGCAAGGGACAGACCAGTTCCTGTACCTCCAGCTGCTCCTCTACCTGTTACCGGCCTGTAACTGTGATACCCTGCTCCGCCTCCTCACCCTGTTACACACCGTACAGAGCCACGCACAGGACACCACAGGACCACAGGACACCACAGGACCACAGGACACCACAGGACCACAGGACACCACAGGACCACAGGACACCACAGGACCACAGGACACCACAGGACCACAGGACACCACAGGACCACAGGACACCACAGAACCACAGGGCACCACAGGACCACAGGACCAGGTGGTTAGTGTCTAGAGTGTGTGTGTGTGTGTGTGTGTGTCACTTCCACATCCTCTTACACACTTCATGTGTCTGTCTCATTCTGTTCACCTGTCTATCATTCTGTTCACCTGTCTATCATTCTGTTCACCTGTCTATCATTCTGTTCACCTGTCTATCATTCTGTTCACCTGTCTATCATTCTGTTCACCTGTCTATCATTCTGTTCACCTGTGTATCATTCTGTTCACCTGTCTATCATTCTGTTCACCTGTCTATCATTCTGTTCACCTGTCTATCATTCTGTTCACCTGTCTATCATTCTGTTCACCTGTCTATCATTCTGTTCACCTGTCTATCATTCTGTTCACCTGTCTATCATTCTGTTCACCTGTCTATCATTCTGTTCACCTGTCTATCATTCTGTTCACCTGTGTATCATTCTGTTCACCTGTCTATCATTCTGTTCACCTGTCTATCATTCTGTTCACCTGTCTATCATTCTGTTCACCTGTGTATCATTCTGTTCACCTGTCACCTGTCTATCATTCTGTTCACCTGTCTATCATTCTGTTCACCTGTCTATCATTCTGTTCACCTGTCTATCATTCTGTTCACCTGTCTATCATTCTGTTCACCTGTCTATCATTCTGTTCACCTGTCTATCATTCTGTTCACCTGTCTATCATTCTGTTCACCTGTCTATCATTCTGTTCACCTGTCTATCATTCTGTTCACCTGTCTATCATTCTGTTCACCTGTCTATCATTCTGTTCACCTGTCTATCATTCTGTTCACCTGTCTATCATTCTGTTCACCTGTCTATCATTCTGTTCACCTGTCTATCATTCTGTTCACCTGTCTATCATTCTGTTCACCTGTCTATCATTCTGTTCACCTGTCTATCATTCTGTTCACCTGTCTATCATTCTGTTCACCTGTCTATCATTCTGTTCACCTGTGTATCATTCTGTTCACCTGTCTATCATTCTGTTCACCTGTCTATCATTCTGTTCACCTGTCTATCATTCTGTTCACCTGTCTATCATTCTGTTCACCTGTCTATCATTCTGTTCACCTGTCTATCATTCTGTTCACCTGTCTATCATTCTGTTCACCTGTCTATCATTCTGTTCACCTGTCTATCATTCTGTTCACCTGTCTATCATTCTGTTCACCTGTCTATCATTCTGTTCACCTGTCTATCATTCTGTTCACCTGTCTATCATTCTGTTCACCTGTCTATCATTCTGTTCACCTGTCTATCATTCTGTTCACCTGTCTATCATTCTGTTCACCTGTCTATCATTCTGTTCACCTGTCTATCTCTTTCCCTGTCAGCTTATGTCTGTTTCTCTATTTTTCTGTCTTTCTCTGTCAGCATTTGTCCGTCCTCAACAAGTCAGCTTCTCTCTCTCTCTCTCTCGCTCTCTCTCGCTCTCTCTCTCTCTCTCTCTCTCTCTCCTCTGTCACTCAAGAGGAGAACATAATGGATTTTGGGTTAAACCTCTTAACTCTCTTTTTTCTCTCTGTCTCTCGTGGTCTCTCTCTCTCTCTCTCTCTCTCTGTCTTTGTCTCTGTCTCTCTCTCTCTGTAGCTTGACCCTCTGTAGCTTGTACTGTAACTAGCCTAGCCTAAACAGTAGGTAGACCTAATATGTGGTCTCTCCCCCTAACCCCCCACTCTCGCTCTCTCTCTCCTCTCTCTCTGCAGTTCCTAGGCAACAAGATGACAGCAACTAACCTGGCGGTGATCTTTGGTCCCAACCTGTTGCAGGGGGAGAGGGCCGGAGGGGACAGGGAGATGAGTCCTCACGCCATGGGCATCGAGGACAGCAGCGCCATCATCAACGTCACCCTGCAACTTATACAGAACTATAAGCGACTATTCATGGTACCAAGAGTGTGTGTGTGTGTGTGTGTGTGTGTGTGTGTGTGTGTGTGTGTGTGTGTGTGTGTGTGTGTGTGTGTGTGTGTGTAAATCTCCTGTCCTCTTCTCCCCAGGTGTCAGCAGAGCTCCAACAGGAGTGTGTGTGTGTGTGTGTGTGTGTGTGTGTGTGTGTGTGTGTGTGTGTGTGTGTACATCTCCTGTCCTCCTCTCCCCAGATGTCAGCAGAGCTCCAACAGGAGTGTGTGTGTGTGTGTGTGTGTGTGTGTGTGTGTGTGTGTGTGTGTGTGTGTGTGTGTGTGTGTGTGTGTGTGTGTGTGTGTGTGTGTGTGTGTGTGTGTGTGTGTGTGTAAATCTCCTGTCCTCCTCTCCCCAGGTGTCAGCAGAGCTCCAACAGGAAGTGCTGATGAGTCTCATTCAGACAGATCCTGACATCATCGACTATCTTCTCCGCAGGAAACTCAGGTATGTGTCATTTCAGGGCCCAGAGCGCGAATCAGGTTTCCCCTGTCTATTCTTATTCATTATGATCTAAAAGGCAAAACTGGTCCTGGATCAGCCCTTCAGTTGTCTCTGAATCCCAGTGTTGTGTGTTCATTGAGTATATGTCTGCCTTTATCACCAGCGCTGCAAGGGTTCCTGCAACATGAATAATAAAATACTCTCTCCTCCGTCCCTCTCCTCCCTCTCTTTCCTCCCCTCCTTCTCCCTCCCCCTGTCCTCCCTCTCTTTCCTCCCCTCCTTCTCCCTCCCCCTGTCCTCCCTCTCTTTCCTCCCCTCCTTCTCCCTCCCTCTGTCCTCCCTCTCTTCCCTCTCCTCCTTCTCCCTCCCCCTGTCCTCCCTCTCTTCCCTCTCCTCCTTCTCCCTCCCCCTGTCCTCCCTCTCTTCCCTCTCCTCCTTCTCCCCCCTGTCCTCCCTCTCTTCCCTCTCCTCCTTCTCCCTCCCCCTGTCCTCCCTTTCTTTCCTCTCCTCCTTCTCCCTCCCCCTGTCCTCCCTCTCCTCCCTCCCTCCCTCCCTCCCTCCCTCCCACGGTGACAGTCACCTGGCGGTGGGGACAGTAGATTCTACGGGGGGTCGACGGGACACGGGGGTGTCTCTGGACTCTGTGGGGGCATTCAGTGGTAGCCTGACCCCCCTGGAGCCCCCCTCTCCCCTCTTCAACCCTGACGGGCCCGGGGACGGCAGCCTGACCAGTGAGGTGTTCTTTAACCTGGAGGCGCTACGACACCACAACAACAAGAAACGTAAGTCACGGGTCATAGAGGGAACACCTCTGTTGCTACACCCTTATTCATTCTGTTGCTATGGTTATGGCTAGGCTTAGGGTTAAAGACACACTCCAGCTATTTTTGAACTTTTCCTGTTGAAAAACAAAACCCCATAAATACACTAAAGTACACGTAGTTAAGCGTAAACAATTGGTTTTGAGCAAAATAGTATTTTTTAAACAACTGCGAACCTCAAGGAGTAGGTCTGATGGGAATCTGTGATTTCATCGCCCTCCCCCTTGTTTGAATAACAATAGAGGAAACCCCTCAACTTATCTGGACCACCTATTGAGATGGGTGTATTAGGATAGGGGTTATGGTTGAGCCGCATTGTGGACAGGAAGCTAGAGTTAGTATTAGGATAGGGGTTATGGTTGAGCCGGGGTGTGGACAGGAAGCTAGAGTTAGTATTAGGATAGGGGTTATGGTTGAGCCGGGGTGTGGACAGGAAGCTAGAGTTAGTATTAGGATAGGGGTTATGGTTGAGCCGCATTGTGGACAGGAAGCTAGAGTTAGTATTAGGATAGGGGTTATGGTTGAGCCGGGGTGTGGACAGGAAGCTAGAGTTAGTATTAGGATAGGGGTTATGGTTGAGCCGGGGTGTGGACAGGAAGCTAGAGTGAGTATTAGGATAGGGGTTATGGTTGAGCCGGGGTGTGGACAGGAAGCTAGAGTTAGTATTAGGATAGGGGTTATGGTTGAGCCGGGGTGTGGACAGGAAGCTAGAGTTAGTATTAGGATAGGGGTTATGGTTGAGCCGGGGTGTGGACAGGAAGCTAGAGTTAGTATTAGGATAGGGGTTATGGTTGAGCCGGGGTGTGGACAGGAAGCTAGAGTTAGTATTAGGATAGGGGTTATGGTTGAGCCGCATTGTGGACAGGAAGCTAGAGTTAGTATTAGGATAGGGGTTATGGTTGAGCCGGGGTGTGGACAGGAAGCTAGAGTTAGTATTAGGATAGGGGTTATGGTTGAGCCGGGGTGTGGACAGGAAGCTAGAGTTAGTATTAGGATAGGGGTTATGGTTGAGCCGGGGTGTGGACAGGAAGCTAGAGTTAGGGTTAACATAAAATAATAACAACAATACACACCGTACCGATTGATAAGATTGTAATAACAAACACCATTCAAAATAACATTGTAAAAACAAAGTAGCAACATTCTAACATTACAACAAAGGAACAACATTCTAAATAACATTGTAACAACATTCTAAATAACATTGTAACAACATTCTAAATAACATTGTAACAACAAACATTCTAGATAACACTGTAATAGCAAAGTAACAACATTCTAAATAAAAAGTAACCCCATTCTAAATAACATTGTAACAACATTCTAAATAACATTGTAACAACAAAGTAACAACATTCTAAATAAAAAAGTAACCACATTCTAAATAACATTGTAACAACAAAGTAACAACATTCTAAATAAAAAAGTAACCACATTCTAAAAAACATTGTAACTACATTCTAAATAACATTGTAACAACATTCTAAATAACATTGTAACAACAAAGTAACAACATTCTAAATAACATTGTAACAACATTCTAAATAACATTGTAACAACAAAGTAACAACATTCTAAATAAAAAAGTAACAACATTCTAAATAAAATTGTAACAACATTCTAAATAACATTGTAACAACAAAGTAACAACATTCTAAATAAAAAAGTAACCACATTCTAAATAACATTGTAACAACATTCTAAATAACATTGTAACAACATTCTAAATAACATTGTAACAACAAAGTAACAACATTCTAAATAAAAAAGTAACCACATTCTAAATAACATTGTAACAACATTCTAAATAACATTATAACATTCTAAATAACATTGTAACAACATTCTAAATAACATTGTAACAACAAACATTGTAGATAACACTGTAATAGCAAAGTAGCAACATTCTAAATAAAAGGTAACAACATAAATAACATTAACAACAAAGTAACAACATTCTAAATAAAAGGTAACAACATAAATAACATTGTAACAACAAAGTAACAACATTCTAAATAACATTGTAATAAAGTAACAACATTCTAAATAACATTAAGAACAAAGTAACATTCTAGAAAACATTGTAATAAAGTAACACCATTCTAAATGACAATATCTAGAATAACAGCACATCTCTCCCTCCACAGGCTCCAACGTGATCCTGTCCAAGTCCATCGGCCAGATGAGACAGTTCCACTCCAACCACAACCTCCTGAGTCTGGCCCAGTCCTCTAGCAGCTCCAGAGTCCACCCAGAGGACAGCTACCAGGCCCAGGACCAGAGGGCTCCGCTGGGGGAAGATCTGAGCTTCACCCTGGGGGCTGCCTCATGCTCCAGCCTGGGAGGACAGGGGGATAACAGTGTCTGGGTGAGGCAGACACCCCAGGAAGAGAGGGAGAAGCCACCTCCTAGTCATTCCAGTTATTTCTGGGACTTCTTCACAGGGAAGAGCTCGGGGTCGGAGACCATGGTATGATAGGACAGGACACTGGGGGTGCGGTGGAGGGGGGAGTGCATTCCTGGGGCGGATTGGGACTAGAAATCGTTGGAGCAGCCCACCGGGCTTTTGTCGGTTCTGCCTTATGGCTAGCCAGTTTCTAGGCTGATGGAAGGTGGTTGGACCATGGACTCTATGGCGGCGTCCGGTGGTAGCCTGTCACCTGACCATGAGAGATAGGGTATATACACGTGTCAGACAAGCACAACCCAAACATACTAAACACACTGTTTTATACTAACACTGCTTGGGACTAACATTACCAAGGAATTTTATATATTTTACCATGGTTCCTATATATCCTTTGGACTCCGTGTGATGCGGCTGAAGACTATGTTATGGTATACTATCCCTTATCACAGTACAGCTATTTACTAAGCTCATGAATTAAGTTTGAAACATTGGTTACAATAATGTTGGTGGGGGTGTCTGTAAGATGTACAGAAAAGTGTATAACTTCTTTGCTTCAGCTTCGGATGCATAAAACAAGAAAACGGGGCCTCTTCTTTCTATTCCACCAGAGGGCAACCTTTACCACACCTCGTATAAACACCATCTGGCTGGCTGCTGTGGACTGGAACTATTACCACGATTCACAGGACTATTTTAATGAACTACCAGGGACAATATGGCAGTAGATATGTTCTAGAACTAAAGACGTTAGTTAAATAAAGGTTAAATAAACAATTAAATAAAAAAATACCTACCTGAAGATGGAGAGAGAATGCTGTGTACAGACCTGCCTGAAGATGGAGAGAGAATGCTGTGTACTGTACAGACCTTCCTGAAGATGGAGAGAGAATGCTGTGTACTGTACAGACCTGCCTGAAGATAGAGAGAGAATGCTGTGTACTGTACAGACCTGCCTGAAGATAGAGAGAGAATGCTGTGTACTGTACAGACCTTCCTGAAGATGGAGAGAGAATGCTGTGTACTGTACAGACCTGCCTGAAGATGGAGAGAGAATGCTGTGTACAGACCTGCCTGAAGATGGAGAGAGAATGCTGTGTACTGTTCAGACCTGCCTGAAGATGGAGAGAGAATGCTGTGTACTGTACAGACCTGCCTGAAGATGGAGAGAGAATGCTGTGTACTGTACAGACCTGCCTGAAGATGGAGAGAGAATGCTGTGTACAGACCTACCTAAAGATGGAGAGAGAATGCTGTGTACTGTACAGACCTGCCTGAAGATGGAGAGAGAATGCTGTGTACTGTACAGACCAACCTGAAGATGGAGAGAGAATGCTGTGTACTGTACAGACCTGCCTGAAGATAGAGAGAATGCTGTGTACAGACCTACCTGAAGATAGAGAGAATGCTGTGTACTGTACAGACCTACCTGAAGATGGGGAGAGAATGCTGTGTACTGTACAGACCTACCTATAGATGGAGAGAGAATGCTGTGTACAGACCTGCCTGAAGATGGAGAGAGAATGCTGTGTACTGTACAGACCTGCCTGAAGATGGGGAGAGAATGCTGTGTACTGTACAGACCTACCTAAAGATGGAGAGAGAATGCTGTGTACAGACCTGCCTGAAGATGGAGAGAGAATGCTGTGTACAGACCTACCTGAAGATGGAGAGAGAATGCTGTGTACAGACCTGCCTGAAGATGGAGAGAGAATGCTGTGTACTGTACAGACCTACCTGAAGATGGAGAGAGAATGCTGTGTACAGACCTACCTGAAGATGGAGAGAGAATGCTGTGTACTGACCTACCTGAAGACGGAGGGAGAATGCTGTGTACTGTACAGACCTACCTGAAGATGGAGAGAGAATGCTGTGTACTGTACAGACCTGCCTGAAGATGGAGAGAGAATGCTGTGTACAGACCTTCTAGAAGATGGAGAGAGAATGCTGTGTACTGTACAGACCTGCCTGAAGACGGAGAGAGAATGCTGTGTACAGACCTTCCAGAAGATGGAGAGAGAATGCTGTGTACTGTACAGACCTAGCTGAAGATGGAGAGAGAATGCTGTGTACAGACCTGCCTGAAGATGGAGAGAGAATGCTGTGTACAGACCTGCCTGAAGATGGAGAGAGAATGCTGTGTACTGTACAGACCTACCTGAAGATGGAGAGAGAATGCTGTGTACAGACCTGCCTGAAGATGGAGAGAGAATGTTGTCTACAGACCTGCCTGAAGATGGAGAGAGAATGCTGTGTACAGACCTGCCTGAAGATGGAGAGAGAATGCTGTGTACAGACCTGCCTAAAGAGGGAGAGAGAATGCTGTGTACTGTACAGACCTACCTGAAGATGGAGAGAGAATGCTGTGTACTGTACAGACCTACCTAAAGATGGAGAGAGAATGCTGTGTACTGTACAGACCTGCCTGAAGATGGAGAGAGAATGCTGTGTACAGACCTGCCTGAAGATGGAGAGAGAATGCTGTGTACAGACCTGCCTGAAGATGGAGAGAGAATGTTGTGTACAGACCTGCCTGAAGATGGAGAGAGAATGCTGTGTACAGACCTACCTGAAGATGGAGAGAGAATGCTGTGTACTGTACAGACCTACCTAAAGATGGAGAGAGAATGCTGTGTACAGACCTGCCTAAAGATGGAGAGAGAATGCTGTGTACTGTACAGACCTACCTGAAGATAGAGAGAGAATGCTGTGTACTGTACAGACCTACCTAAAGATGGAGAGAGAATGCTGTGTACTGTACAGACCTGCCTGAAGATGGAGAGAGAATGCTGTGTACTGTACAGACCTGCCTGAAGATGGAGAGAGAATGCTGTGTACTGTACAGACCTACCTAAAGATGGAGAGAGAATGCTGTGTACTGTACAGACCTGCCTGAAGATGGAGAGAGAATGCTGTGTACAGACCTGCCTGAAGATGGGGAGAGAATGCTGTGTACAGACCTACCTAAAGATGGAGAGAGAATGCTGTGTACAGACCTACAGTTGAAGTCAGAAGTTTACATACACCTTAGCCAAATACATTTAAACTCAGTTTTTCACAATTCCTGACATTTAATCCTAGTAGAAATTCCCTGTTTTAGGTCAGTTAGGATCACCACTTCATTTTAAGAATGTGAAATGTCAGAATAATAGTAGAGAGAATAATTTATTTCAGCTTTTATTCCTTTAATCACATTCCCAGTGGGTCAGAAGTTTACATACACTCAATTAGTACTTGCTAGCATTGCCTTTAAATTGATTAACTTCGGTCAAACTTTTTGGGTAGCCTTCCACAAGCTTCCCACAATAAATTGGGGTAATTGTGGTCCATTCCTCCTGACAGAGCTGGTGTAACTGAGTCAGGTTTGTAGGCCTCCTTGCTCGCACAAGCTTTTTCAGTTCTGCCCACAAATTTTCTATGGGATTGAGGTCAGGGCTTTGTGATGGCCACTCCAATACCTTGATATTGTTGTCCTTAAGCCATTTTGCCACAACTTTGGAAGTATGCCTGGGGTCATTCTGGAAAACCCATTTGCGTCCAAGCTTTAACTTCCTGACTGATATCTTGAGATGTTGCTTCAATATATCTACATAATTCCTTCATGAGGAAGGAAAATCCTTCCTCATGAAGCCATCTATTTTGTGAAGTGCACCAGTCCCTCCTGCAGCAAAGCACCCCTACAACATGATGCTGTCACCCCCGTGCTTCACAGTTGGGATGGTGTTCTTCGGCTTGCAAGCCTCCCCCTTTTTCCTCCAAACATAAGGATGGTAATTATGGCCAAACAGTTCTATTTTTGTTTCATCAGACCAGAGGACATTTCTCCAAAAAGTACGATCTTTGTCCCCATGTGCAGTTGCAAACCATAGTCTGGCTTTTTTATGGCGGTTTTGGAGCAGTGGCTTCTTCCTTGCTGAGCGGCCTTTCAGGTTATGTTGATATAGGACTCGTTTTGGCAGTGGATATAGATACTTTTGTACTAGGAGACAGAACACATCTCCTTCCTCCTTCCTGAGCGTATGACAGCTGCATGGTCCCATGGTGTTTATACTTGCGTACTATTGTCCGTACAGATGAACGTGGTACCTTCAGGCATTTGGAAATTGCTCCCAAGGATGAACCAGACTTGTGGTCTTGGCGGATTTCTTTTGATTTTCCCATGATGTCAAGCAAAGAGACACTGAGTTTGAAAGTAGGCCTTGAAATACATCCACAGGTACACCTCCAATTGACTCAAATGATGTAAATTAGCCTAACAGAAGCTTCTAAAGCAGTGGTTCTTAACCTGGGTTCGATCGAACCCCAGGGGTTCGGTGAGTCAGTCTCAGGGGTTCGGCAGAGGTCAAGACACACACCCGACTCATATGATTCGTGATGACACGCCCCGCTTGGCCATCATTGGCTGCAGGTGATCACGCAACATCGCTTGGCCTATCTGCTGCAGGGAATTTGGCGCGCTCAGTAGTCGAATTGTGACTGTCGTGATGGTACGTCGTGTGATTTCTTTCTTAATATTTTAATCCCTTCATACTATGTCGAGCAAAAAAAGAAAGTGGTCGGACGAATATGTACAATATGGATTCACATGTATAACGGAACGTGATGAGAGTCAGCGTCCTAACTGCATGATTTGCAATGCCAAGTTGAGCAATTCTAGTCTAGCACCGGCAAAACTAAGAGAACACTTCCTTAAGCTGCATGGAGATGGACAATACAAGAACACAATGCTCGCTGAATTCAAGGTGAAGAGAGCCATTTTTCCAATTAAGAAGGGTTCGGTGAATGCGCATATGAAACTGGTGGGGGTCAGTACCTCCAACAAGGTTAAGAACCACTGTTCTAAAGCCATGACATTTTCTGGAATTTTCCAAGCTGTTTAAAGGCACAGTCAACTTAGTGTATGTAAACTTCTGACCCACTGGAATTGTGATAGTGAATTATAAGTGAAATAATCTGTCTGTAAATAATTGTTGGAAAAATTACTTGTCATGCACAAAGTAGATGTCCTAACCAACTTGCCAAAACTATAGTTTGTTAACAAAGAAATGTGTGGAGTGGTTGAAAAACAAGTTTTAATGACTCCAACCTACATGTATGTAAACTTCTGACTTCAACTGTACCTGAAGATTGAGAGAGAACGCTGTGTATAGGCTACCAGAGACACAGCTGTTATATCAACTTCTACTTTATGATAACCTTGTCCTTACCATGTAAATGCAGTACTTTGTCACTTTTTTGTTTTTGTATTCATGTGTACTAGTGTTCTTATCCTTTTAAGTTGTGTTGAAATTAAACAAAACACTTGTTCCATGAGGTGCTCGCTAAATGGATATTTAGATCCTTCACCTTGGCAATAATATTCTATACTTTAACAAGCGAGAGTCCCTCAAGGTGAAGCTAAACCTTGACGTTTGTCTATTTCTTTTTGACGATTGTATCCTACAAGTATTATGCACCTGATCCGAATTAAAATGTACAATTGTTGCTTCGTCCTTCTTTATTGAATACAAATGGGGGAAATATCTTCAAGAGTTAAAAAACAGATCTCAAGACGAAAAAAATGGTTGTTGATTCCCAGCTTTGTGAAGTTATCAAAGTACATCCCTAATGTGTAACGTTTGGGGAATTTCTGTAGTATTTGTTTTGGATTGTGGTGTAGTTCTGGAAAAGACATGAGTGTAGAACAATGATAGGAGTCAGTAGAGATAGCAGCAACACGAGAAAAGAGAACATCCTGTTTTTACCAGTACAAAAACCTGTACATGTTCAACAGTACTTATAAATGTAGTGTAACATAATGTAACAGAACACACAGAGACAGACTGAGGGGGAAAAAATGACAACGCAGTTTGATTTATTTTTTCCCTCCCCAGCTAACACCAGTAGTTTATTTATTGGAGAGCTTTTTTGTTGTTGTTACCATACCAAGCTTCACTGCATCTGGGCCGAGACCTCTCTGCACCCCAATACACACGGCTCCCTTTCTCAACGTGTTCTACCATTTAAATCACCTTGTACAGAAGAGCAGAATCCGGTTCAATGGCTAATTAAATTAGTGAAGTGGACATCCATGGACGAGTCTCCCATGTCAACTCTAGTTGACTGGCATTTGAAATGGAATTGACCCCACTCTTTTTAATATAGTTTGGTTAGAAAGATAAAATAACCCTGCGAAGTCATTCAAAAGAAGAAGATTCTACAAACAGAGCATATTGGCTTTGCGTCATGACTATTTATAAAATAAAATATTTAGTTTGGCGAGGGAGTGCTTTCATATTGGCCAGGTAATATTTCTAGGACCAGGGAGTTTTTCCTAAACTTGGGCCCTAGATATTAGTTAGAAGCTATTACTAGGGTTCAGAGTTTTTCCTGGTTAGGTCACGAGGTCAAGAAAAACGCTAGACCCAAATGTAACATTACCGATCACGTTAATGCATGGACCTCTATTTCAAGCAATTAATTATACCCCAATAATATCTTATTTACACATTTGTAAATATTTGTGTTCCAAACAGCACCTTATTCCCTATATAGTGAACTACTTTTGACCAGAGCCCTATGGGAAAACATGGTCAAAAGTAGTGCACTAAATAGGGAATAGGTTGCCATTGGGAACGAATCATCTCTGAAATATTACCCCCAAATAATTCCAAACCACATTCATCTCAGATGCCTACACAAGAATGGTAGGACTAAATTAGTCAAATATACATATATGTTTTAAAGACACATCTAGGAAAAAGGTCAACATAACATTCGTAAATAATTATACTTAAATAAAAACAACAGACCCTAGTTTTAATATAGGTTGTTCCCCATCCTTGTTTAACATCACTTCCCATCTCATCCATTTGATGGAGGTGCGGTGGTATGGGTGCGTCCCAATCTGGTGCACAGGGCTCTGGTCAAAATCAGTGCCCTATATAAGGAATAGGGGTGTCATTTGGGACACGAACTGTGTCAGCACATTTAAAGAAACAGAACGGCTGAAAACTCCTTTACAGACTGATCTGTGGTCTGTTTTAGAAGTTTCCAACCTAAATGGTCAATTTGAGGATTAATGGTAAAGGTAGATCCCACAGATCCTAGATCTGTGCCTGGGGGTCAACTTCAACCTGAACCTAAAAAGACCCAACAGCTAAAATGACCTTCGAACTCCTCTCATACATGGAGGGGCTGAGTCACAATAGTCTAACGTGGTGTCCTCTCCTCTAGTTTCCTTTCCTTCATCTGCATTGATGTGAAAGGACTGGACTGGTGAAAGAAACTACCTGGAAAGGCATATCAAATGTTTCTGTCCCCTACCCAGTGTTTATACATCACTGCAGATGGAGAGGAGATGAAGAAGCCCCATTAGAGACTACTGAGACAGAACCAGGAAGTAAAACAGGATTACAGACCAGTGTAGTGTTCTGGTAACATATGAAGCTACTAGAGCTAAACAGTATTTACGGACCATCAGGCTGCATTTCATGTCCCTCTAAGCTAGGCTGGAATACACACTACGGAAAGCTGTTTTTCTGTACGGTGTCCTGCTGTGTGTGTGTTCGTGGGTCACTTACTCCAAACACAAAAATCAACCCAAGTCTGTTGGCCGTGTGTGTGTGTGTGTGTGTGTGTGTGTGTCAATCGCACTGTCAGCAATAACCCAGAGAAAAAATGGCGGTCAAACCACTGTTTAACACACACACACACACACACACACACACACACACGAGAAATAGGGTGTTCTTTGGGACTCAGAGAGAGTGAACCATATAGGCTAGAGGAGTGTACTAGTGTTTACTAGGTAGATAGTACCCTATAGGCTAGAGGAGTGTACTAGGTAGATAGTAGCCTATAGGCTAGAGGAGTGTACTAGGTAGATAGTACCCTATAGGCTAGAGGAGTGTACTAGTGTTTACTAGGTAGATAGGTCTACAGTAGGCCTAAGTTAATGAGTTTAACTCTCCCACACTCCAAATGCGCCTATGAGACCCTACGAGCCAAAGTAAAAAAAAAATATGGTGCACTATGTAGGGAATAGGGTGCCATTTGGGATGCAGTTATATAACTAGTACTGGTCAGGAGAGGTGAAAACTCCAGGCCCTGTGTATGGGCCAACCAATGAACAGCCAGTTCCTTACTGTACATTCAACTTCACACAGGACCCACTCTAGTCCTAGCTAATATAATATATAAAACACCTCCCATGTCAGAGCTATGGATCAGGACCTGTATTCATAAAACCCCTGCTCGAGGATCAGGTCCCTGTCCATAAGAATCTGATTGGTTATGATCTACATGGCCAAACCAATAGTAGATCAGCACTCCTACTCTGAGAAGCTTTTTGAATAGTGGGCCACATTCCATTTTGCTCTCTGTTGAGAGAAATCGGTTCTGTTCCAAAATCTGCACTAGCATATTACTTAGAATATATTGGGCATGCATACTTAGCAGTGTGCTAGTATAGATATTGGGACGTAACCTATAAAGAGTGAAGTTAGAGTAACTAACTGGCAGTGTAACACATATTTAACATTACCAAACAACAGCTATGTTCGGTTAACTTGTGCGTTCAAAAAAAAAAAAGAAACGTCTGTCTACATCAGGCTCTGATTGGAAGGTTCAGATCAGGTGACAGGAAGTGGAGGAGCTAAATGAGAACCTACTCCATATCTAGTGCACTAGATAAAGGTGCCATTTGAAACACTGCTATTGACACCAATGAGGAACTTGCTTGATTAGGAGACATACAACATACATATGTGGTTGGCAGGCGTTTTGTAGTGTGTGTGGTGTAGTGTGTGTGGTGTAGTTTGCTGTGGTTGCCAGAGGAGGGGGGGGGCTAGAGAGCACAAGTGTCCCTTTAAAAACAGATATGTGCAGTTTTTAGCATCCAAACCATAATATAACACAATCAGATCTGGCCTGCTGAGCTGCAAAAAGGGACCAAACTCTTCTCTCCACCCCTCTCCAAACCAACAACAAAGAAAAGGAGAACATTCAGGAAATGGCAGATCTACTTTTCATCCAACCAAACTGCTGTTTAACACCACCGCAGTGGCACAATGTATGACAAGGACACCAGTAATGACGACACGCTATGTAAGCGGCGAGCTAGCCAAGCCAACATATTTTCTAATCTACCGTCAAACCAGAGAGAGACCATCAGGACGATCTTGACTATGACAAAGCATAACGATCCCTGGTCGCTGATCTTCTCCAATGAAGTCATATCCTGTCACACTGATGGGTTGCTCGGCCATTGTTGGCTCCTGTCTGCTGAAGATCCTCCATCCATACTCCTGGCGCTCCACAGTGCAAAGCTCTGCTGTAAAGCCTGAATATTTATAACGGATGGTGGGCTGGTCGGGGCCTGTGGCAGCCCAAGCCCCTCCCTATGCTGAGTCCAAATCCCATTGGCTGGTTCAGTCCCGGGACTGGTAGAACAGGATGTAACCGGACTCAGAGTTCTTGGAAATGTCTGACGTTAGACCGTAGAACTCCTCGATCGCCTGGGCGTCAATTTTCTAGAAAAGTTGGAGAAGGTAAGAAGAGGGAGGAGTTTAAGATTAGAAAAGGAGAACAGACACCCTTCCATAACCTATTATTCACCATATGTTGTTATCTTCTGGCACGATACAGACCTATAGCGACATATAGTTCACCATATATATTAGTTCACCATATATACTTTCCGGATGCCCTGTATATAGTTCACCGTATAATTCACCAGTGCATTCGGAAACTATTGAGACCCCTTGACTTTTTCCACATTTTGTTACGGGACACCCTTATTTTAAAATGGATTCATTTATTTTTTCATCAATCTACACACAATATACGATAATGACAAAGTAAAAATAGGCCTTTTTTTAATTGCAAATGTATTTTTAAAAAACAATACTGAAATATCATATTTACATAAGTATTCAGACCCTTTACTCAGTACTTTGTTCAAGCACCTGGTAGCTATTACAGTATTGAGTCTTGGGTGTGACGCTACAAGCTTGGCACGTCTGTATTTGGTGATTCTCTCTCATTCTTCTCTGCAGATCCCCTCAACCTCTGTCAGGTTGGATGCGGAGCATCGCTGCACAGCTATTTTCAGGTCTCTCCAGAGACAATCGATCGGGTTTAAGTTCAGGCTCTGGTTGGGCCACTCAAGGACATTGAGAGACTTGTCACGAAGCTACTCCTGCGTTGTCTTGGTTCAACTTCCTGTTGGAAGTTGAACCTTTACCCCAGTCCGAGGTCCTGAGCGCCCTGGAACAGGGTTTCAACGATCTTTCAGTACTTTGCTCCGTTCATCTTTGCCTCAACCCTGACTAGCCTCCCAGTCCCTGCCGCTAAAAACATCCCCACAGCATGATGCTGCCACCACCATGCTTCACCAAAGGGATGGTGGCAGGTTTCCTTCAGACGTGACACTTGGCATCCAGGCCAAAGAGTTCAATCTTGGTTTCATCAGACCAGCAAATCTTGTTTCTCATGGTTTGAGAGTCCTTTAGGTGACTTTTGGCAAACTCCAAGCGGGCTGTTATGTGACTTTTACTGAAGAGTGGCTTCCGTCTGGCCACTCTACCATAAAGGCCTGATTGGTGGAATGCTGCAGAGTTGGGAGAACCTTCCAGAAGGACAACCATCTCCAAAGAGGAACTCTGGAGCTCTGTCAGAGTGACCATCAGGTTCTTGGTCTTCACCACAAATGGAATCCAATCAAGTTGTAGAAACATCAAGGATGATCAATGAAAACAGGATGCATCTGAGCTCAATTTCAAGTCTCAGGGCAAAGAGTCTGAATACCTTTGCAAATAAGGCATCTGTTTTTTTTTATACATTTGCAAAAAGTTCTATATACCTGTTTTCGCTGTCATTATGCGGTAGTGCGTAGATTGATGAGAATTTTTTTAAATTCTAAAATGTATTAAATTAAGACTGTAACATAACAAAATGTGGAAAAAGTCAAGGGGTCTGAAAACTTTCCAAATACACTGTACATAGTTCAGCAGTGCCTTCGGAAAGTATTTCAGCCCCCTTGACTTTTTCCACATTTTGTTACGTTATATTCTTATTCTAAAATTGATTATTTTTTTTTTATCCTCAGCAATCTACACACAATACCCCACGATGACAAAATGAAAACAGGTATATGGAATTTTTGCAAATGTATTAAAAATGAATACAAATACCTTAACATAAGTAATCAGACCCTTTGCTATGAAACTCGAAATTAAGCTCAGATGCATCCTGTTTCCATTGATCATCCTTGAGATGTTTCTACAACTTCGAGTCCACCTGTGGTAAATTCAATTGATTGGACATGATTTGTTAAGGAATGCACCTGTCTGTATAAAGTCCCACAGGTGACCATGCATGTCAGAGTAAAAACCAAGCCACGAGGTCAAAGGAATTGTCTCTAGAGCCCCGAGACAGGATTGTGTCGAGGCAAAGATCTGGGGAAAGGTTCCAAAAAATGTCTGCAGCATTGAAGGTCCCCAAGAACACAGTGGCCTCCATCATTCTTAAATGGAAGAAGTTTGGAACCACCAAGACTCTTCCTAGAGCTGGTAGCCCAGCAAAACTGAGCAATTGAGGGAGACTCTCAGACCATGAGAAACAAGATTCTCTGGTCTGATGAAACCAAGATTGAACTCTTTGGCCTGAATGCAAAGCGTCATGTCTGGAGGAAACCTGGCACCAACCCTACGGTGAAGCATGGTGGAGGCAGCATCATGCTGTTGGGATGTTTTTCAGAGGCAGGGATTGGGAGACTAGTTAGGATCGAGGCAAAGATGAACGGAGCAAAGTACAGAGAGATCCTTGATGAAAACCTGCTCCAGAGTGCTCAGGACCTCAGACTGGGAAGAAGGTTCACCTTCCAACAGGACAACAACCCTCAGCACACAGCCAAGACAACGCAGGAGTGGCTTCGGGACAAGTCTCTGAATGTTCTTGAGTGGCCCAGCCAGAGCCCGGACTTGAACCCGATCGAACATCTCTGGAGAGACCTGAAAATAGCTGTGCAGCGACGCTCCCCATCCAACCTGACAGAGCTTGAGAGGATCTGCAGAAAAGAATGGGAGAAACTTCACAAATACAGGTGTGCCAAACCTGTAGCGTCATACAAAAGAAGACTCAATGCTGTAATCACTGCCAAAAGTACTTCAACAAAGTACCGAGTAAAAGGTCTTAATATTTATGTAAAGGTGATATTTCAATTTTTTTACATTTTAAATAAACTGTTTTTGCTTTATCATTATGGGGTATTGTGTAGATAGTTCCCCCCCCCTCATCAATTTAATCAATTCCAGAATAAGGCTGTAACGTAACAAAATGTAGAAAAAGTCAAGGGATCTGAATACTTTCTGAAGGCACTGTAGTTCAGCATGTATATAGTTCACTAGTCTGCTCCAGAGCCCCATGTTTAAAGAGAGCCCCGTCTTTCTACTGTGTTCTGTGTTACTGGTCATACACATTTTGGAACTCTTTAAGAATAGTATAATGTTCATGGTAAAACTAGGGCTGGGCGATATGGACAAAAATCCATATCGCGATAACTTGGCTGAATTGATGCGATAACGATAAATCGAACGAAACCTTTATAACATTAATGTGCACCACATTTTTTGTACATTTTTCGGTTCACCGTCCCATCTCTAGGTGAAACATGTGGATACAACCCTCAATGAAAAGACCAGAATAAATAGCTTGTGCTTCTACCAATTGTGGGGCTAGAGTAGTGAGGCCACAATGTTTACTAGCTCTCCAGTTTCAGTGCCAGCCAAATGACAAAGAAGAGGGGGAGGGAGGAGAAGAGACAGGGGAAAGAGAAGAGAAAATAAAGAGAAGCCAAGTCTACTATTCAATCCTGTTCCAGGTTTCCCCTTAGCTACAGATCTAGCAGTGTTTCCCCTATGATTTTTTTCAGTAGCGGTGGCAAAGTTAGTGAGGAGGGTATGGGGGGACGTGGTAGGGGCGTGGCCAATGGCACGGTTTTAGTGGCCCTCTTAGCCGCAGAGACAAAATGTTGCTGTTTTAAAGCTAATTTCCTGAAATTCAACACATTTTGATATGGCTTATGCCGTTTTCTTATCCTATCGAAGTGACTCAAACATAAAATAAATGGGGGACCCATGCCATTACATTTTTTGATTCTAGTGTCTAGTTTTTATTTGGTGATTGTTAGTTCTCAAATATTCTTATTTAAAAATGATATACTTAATATCCGGATTTAGTTGTTTCAGTTTACACTGATAACATTTTACCATCCCCCCAAAAATAACAAATAAAAATCAGTGGCGGTGCGCTGCTGCTAAATGCATATAGGGGAAACACTGGATCTAGGATCAGCCTACTGACCCTAAACCCAAACCTGATCTGAGACCAGTGTCTTGGAGTTAACATGTTACCAAGCCCAGCGGAAACTCCATCACTCAGCCAGATCCTGCACGTCCACCAGATGTTCAGATGGGACTCTTTCCCATAGTGGAAAAACCCCTAGACACTGATCTTCGATCGGTTTTGAATTCTCCCCTCTAATGGTTACACTGGGTAAACCCAGTAAGCTGATCCTAGAGCTGTGCCTATTGGAAGCGTCTACACAGAATGGAAAAAGCAGGCCCTTCGATGGCTATAACATACCACTGCGGGTACATTTGAAACAGAGCCATAAACTACTGTTTGGTGCCAGGTTTCCTCTAGACGTGACGCTTGGCATTCAGACCAAAGAGTTCAATCTTGGCTTCATCAGACCAGAGAATCTTGTTTCTCATGGTCAGAGTCCTTTAGGTTGCTTTTGACAAACTCAAAGCGGGCTGTCATGTTCCTTTTAATGAGGAGTGTCTTCCGTCTGGCCGCCCTACCATAAAGGCTTGATTGGTGGAGTGCTGCAGAGATGGTTGTCTGGAGGAACTCTGGAGCTCTGTCAGAGTGACCATTGGTCACCTTCCTGACCAAGGCCCTTCTCCCCCGATTGCTCAGTTTGTCCGGGTCGCCAGCTCTAGGAAGAGTCTCGGTGGTTCCAAACTTCTTCCACTTAAGAATGATTGAGGTCACTGTGTTCTTGGGGACCTTCAATGCTGCAGGAATTTTTTGGTACCCTTCCCCAGATCTGTGCCTCGACACAATCCTGTCTCGGAGCTCTATGGACAATTCCTTCGACCTCATCGTTTGGTTTTCAGTCAACTGTGGGACCTTATATAGACAAGTGCGTGCCTTTCCAAATCATGTCCAATCTATTGAATTTACCACAGGTGGACTCCAATCAAGTTGTACATTTACATTTACATTTTAGTCATTTAGCAGACGCTCTTATCCAGAGCCACTTACAGTAGTGAACGCATACATTTCATGCATTTTTTTTCTTTTCTTTTGTACTGGCCCCCCATGGGAATCGAATCCACAACCCTGGCGTTGCACACACCATGCTGGCGTTGCAAACACCATGCTCTACCAACTGAGCCACAGGGAAGAAACATCTCAAGGATAATCAATGGAAACAGGATGCACCTGAGCTCAATTTTGAGTCTCATTGCAAAGGGTCGGAATAATTATGCAAATAAGGTTTGTTAATTATTTTTAATAAATTAGCAAAAAATTCTAAAAACCTGTTTTCGCTTTGTCATTATGGGGTATTGTGTGTAGATTGATGAGATGGAATACATTTTAAAATAAGACTATAACGTAATGTATAAAAGGGAAGGGGTCTGAACACAGCGTACATGGCTCTGTGTGGACTTTTTCCAATTTGACCTGGGCTGAAAGCATTTCAGACACAGGAGTAGGCCAGCCTCACTTTCTACAGGGGGTGAAGTTGTTCATCCTGTGCTATGACTGTGTGAGAGACAAAGACTACCATACGCACAACCCATCACACACCCTTACCCTTTCTCTCCCATAATCCTCCAGTCATTCTACTAACTAATCTAAAAAAACTGGTATTCCCAGTCTCCTGGTATTCCCAGTCCCCTGGTATTCCCAGTCTCCTGGTATTCCCAGCGTCTCTCCCGCTCCCTAAAATTCTCCATTATTCACACAGCCACCAGGATCTATCTGGGTCGACCAGAGCAGAAGGAGGACGGCATTCCAGACACACCATTGGGAGCAAAAAATCTTACAAATACTTCTAGCGTTTTCTCTAGCCCGCCTGGAGTGCCAGATGGGCAGGATTTGCACTCCTTGAGAGCATTTAATTGGTTCCATTGTGCCAGGCAAGCATATTCAAGCCCAGATAAAGTATTTGAAATGATTGCAAATAGTAATTGAACCCAGGTCTGGTAGAACGTTGGGGGGGGGGGGGGGGGGGGGGGGGACTGCAGCCTGGAATACCTGATGGGTCTGTATGGATGCTGTGAATGAGTTAGTAGAATCTGAGATCTAATGGTTTACACCAGGAGTGTGAAAGTGATGTATTGCATCAGTTGTTAACAACACATCATTATTGGAGGCGCCTGCAGAGACAGTTATTGCCTTGGCCGAGCCGTAAAAACAACAGTTTATTTTACCACTGTTTCGCTTTCCTCCGGCAAACCCCATCTTTAAACGCTGGAATGGCCGGGCCTCAAGGAATCCCAGTTTAAGCCTTTGGGGCGTCAACATTCTAACGGCCTAATAAATACATTCAATATAGGCTATGGCAATAATAATCATTCGGTTGTATTTATGGTCTTAGGTAACAATAGAATACAAAAAACACATTTCAAAAACACAATAGCAATTTCAATAGTTTATTACAATAGGCTTATGTAGAAACGAGGGGGAAAAAACATTTCAGTGTTCTTCACCAGCACAAAGAAATTCATGAATTCTCCTTTTATTTAACTAGGCAAGTCAGTTAAGCACACATCCTTATTTACAATGATGGCCTACCCCAGCCAAACCCTAACGACGCCACCCTATGGGACTCACAATCACAGCCAGATGTGATACAGCCCGGAATCGAACCAGGGTCTGTAGTGATGCCTCTAGTACTGAGATGCAGTGCCTATACCACTGCGCCACTCGTGAGAGCCTGTTAAGGCAGGTCTTAGGAAACATTATTAAAGTAAGAAAATGGATTTCAAAAGACCAGAACAGCATATGAAGTTGTATCATGTTACTAGTCTTAGTAGCGTAGACTATACGGTACTAGTCTGTGCTTAGTAGCGTAGGCTATACGGTACTAGTCTGTGCTTAGTAGCGTAGGCTATACGGTACTAGTCTGTGCTTAGTAGCGTAGGCTATACGGTGCCACGAGAGCTCAAGGATGGAACGCAAGGAATTGCGGTTATTCGACAAAAGTGATATTTTGAAATGGAGCCGATCTGCTCAATTTTAAGAGTCGTTTGACAAATGTAGGCGTTTTTGAAACCTTAGAATCCAACTTTTCAGTATAAAACGACCTGCACGAACCTCTGTAGGATCACTTAAAAAAAGTTGATTTTTTTCTTTGTCAATTACCCACGCTGCTCTGCAGTCTCTTCCTTCACAGGGCAATTGATAATATTGTCCATTTATTATTGTCTTAAGGCTACAGCTATTATTGTGTGTGAAATTAGTTTGGATATAGTTATGTTGTAGTTTCGATGGGTCATTGTCAGATGCAGCCAATGTCGGGTGAAGGAATTGTAGGGGGAAAAAAATTACGTCATCCTAAAACTGCAGTTTGTGATATCAAAATTCGACCAAAGTTAGTTTGTTAAAGACTTATTTAGGAAGTCAAGGACCGAGGGGGACACGACAACAACAAAAAAATGGCAGAGATATTACAATTTTTGAAATTCACATGATGTCCAAAATACGTCATCTGTGCTTTTAGTGTTAAACCATTATTTGAGAGCCCAGTTTGAGTGTTACGTGGGTGTACTATAGACTAATATTAGATTGAAGAAAGAAAGAGGGTGGGAGAGCGAGAGAGAAATAGAGAGGGGGAGAGAGAAATAGAGAGAGAGAGAAAGAGGGTGGGAGAGCGAGAGAGAAATAGAGAGGGGGAGAGAGAAATAGAGAGAGAGAGAAAGAGGGTGGGAGAGCGAGAGAGAAATAGAGAGGGGGAGAGAGAGAAATAGAGAGAGAGAGAAAGAGGGTGGGAGAGCGAGAGAGAAATAGAGAGGGGGAGAGAGAGAAATAGAGAGAGAGAAAGAGAGGGTGGGAGAGAGATATTATTGAAGAGGTCAATCCCTCCTTACCTCTACGATGTCATCATCAAACAGGAGCCAGAAGCCATGACTCTTCACTATGGTGATGTAATGACCCCGGTTTGGACCACTGGGGACACAGAGAGGAAAGTATTCACACCCCTTGACTTTTCCCACATTTTATGTTACAGCCTGAATTGAAAATTCATTCAATGGAGATTTTGTGTCACTGGCCTAAAAATAATGTCAAAGTGGATTTTTTTAGTTTTTATGTTTAAAAATTAATAACTGAAATGTATTGAGTCAAGTATTCAACTCCTTTGTAATGGCAAGCCTAAAAAACTTAAGTAGTAAAATTAGCTTAACAAGTCACAGAAATTGCAATAATAGTGTTGAACATGATTTTCTGAATGACTACCTCATCTCTGTACTCCACACATACAATTACCTAAAGGTCCCTCAGTCAAGCAGTGGATTTCAAACACAGATTCAACCACAAAGACCAGGGAGATTTTACAATGCCTCGCAAAGAAGGGCACCCATTGGTAGATTAAAAATATAAATAAATAAAAACTGACATTGAATATCCCTTTGAGTATGGTGAAGTTATTCATTCCAGTTGTGTGTCAATACACCCAGTTACTACAAAGATACAGGAGTCCTTAATAAACCGCTCAGGGATTCCACCATGAGGCCAATGGTGACTTTAAAACAGTTAGAGTTTATTAGCTGTGATAGGAGAAAACTGAGGGTGGATCAACAACATTGCAGTTACTCCACACTACTAAGCTAAATGACAGAGTGAAGACTGTACAGAATAAAAATATTCCAAAACATGCATCCTGTTTGCAATAAGGCAGTAAAGTAATACTGAGGCTATGGAACCCTGACCTGTTCACCGGACGTGCTACCTGTCCCAGACCTGCTGTTTTCAACTCTCTAGAGACAGCAGGAGCGGTAGAGATACTCTCAATGATCGGCTATGAAAAGCCAACTGACATTTACTCCTGAGGTGCTGACCTGTTGCACCCTCGACAACTACTGTGATTATTATTATTTGACCATGCTGGTCATTTATGAACATTTGAACATCTTGGCCATGTTCTGTTATAATCTCCACCCAGAAGAGGGCTGTCCACCCCTCAGAGCCTGGTTCCTCTCTAGGTTTCTTCCTAGGTTCCTGCCTTTCTAGGGAGTTTTTCCTAGCCAGCGTGCTTCTACACCTGCATTGCTTGTTGTTTGGGGTTTTAGGCTGGGTTTCTGTACAGCACTTTGAGATATCAGCTGATGTTAAAAGGGCTTTATGAATACATTTGATTGATTGAATGATTGATACTACAAAAAAAAGTGACAAAGAAATTAATTTTATGCCCTGAATATAATGTGTTACGATCAACAACCAACTCGACAGATGAAGAATGTTAAAAATAATCATGTGCAAATATTGTACAATCCAGGTGTGGAAAGCTCTTAGAGACTTACCAAGAAAGACTCACAGCTGTAATCGCTGACAAAGGGGAATCTAACATGTATTGAGACTTATGAATACCTGATGAGATATTTCTGCATTTTATTTCTAATAACATGTTTTCACTTTGTCATTATGGGGTATAGTGATGTCATTATGGGGTATAGTGATGTCATTATGGGGTATAGTGATGTCATTATGGGGTATAGTGATGTCATTATGGGGTATAGCGATGTCATTATGGGGTATAGTGATGTCATTATGGGGTATAGTGATGTCATTATGGGGTATAGTGATGTCATTATGGGGTATAGTGATGTCATTATGGGGTATAGTGTGTGTTTTTTTTTATGTAATCCATTTTGAAATCAGGCTGTAACAACAAAAATGTGGAATAAGTCAAGGGCTATGAATACTTTCTGAAAGCACTGTACACATTTTAGACAGGGGTTAATGACCATGGCGTGGACCTCTGCAGACAGAGAGGAACACAGACATACCCATTATAGAGTTACCACAAAAGACTGCATGTCTATCTGTATGTATATGTCTGTTCAAGTTACCACAGACACACACACTCTCTCTCTCTTTACCTTCCACAGTGGACGACCACGGCGACCAGATCGTACATGCGGTCGGGGTTGGTGGCGTCTCCTGAGGTGTTGAAGAGGCGAAGCTCCAAAGGGAAGACGACGCGATAGGACAGCTTGGTATAGCGCTGCAGCTGGTCCATGTATTTAAACCTCTTCAGATGTAAGGCCAGGATCATAGGCAGCTTCTTCACACGCATCCTAATAATAACAACCATCGACAATGTTACCGTTAGTAGGGTGGCAGCTAGCCTAGCGGTTAAGAGTGTTGGGCCAGAAACCAAAAGGTTGCCGGTTCGAATGCCAGAGCAAACTACGTGAAAAATCTACCGATGTGCCCTTGAGCAAGGCACTTAACCCTAACTGCTCCTGTAAATCACTCTGGAGGAAAGCGTCTGCTAAATGACTATAATATAAAATATAGTATTGGTGTCAATGTTAGTGTTAGTGTTTAAAGGTCTTCAGATGTAGCACCAGGATCATCACATGCTTCCTATTTCTAATCATATAGAACCCACTCATATGTTACTACAGGATGGTGTAGCGATGCAGCAAGGAATAGCTCTTACGTTGTGCGTTTTAAGTGTACGTTTATTTCTCTTCCTTCCTTTCTTATATTTCTGTACCCCGGTCTGCATCTGGAAGATGGCGGATTGGGTGCAGCTGACCCTGTACACTGTATTAGGTACTACAGCCTCTCCATTCCTGCACTGCCCAAATGAAGTGGGCTTTTTAGGGGGGAGTAGAGGCCTAGGCTGGGATGTATGGAGCCCTTAGCTGGAGTGTTTAAGTATTCAACCCAAGATACACAGCACCCCTCACACGCCTCTCCCCTATTTGACCTACATGGCTTGAGTGTATGTATTGATATGTAGGCTGTGAGCCGTTTTTAAAAACTTATGTAGTTCTGTCCTTGAGCTGTTCTTGTCTGTATTATGTCATGTTTCAAGTGGACCCCAAGAAAAGTAGCTGCTGCTTTCGCAACAGCTAATGGAGATCCTAATAAAATACACTAACAGAGATGATCAAGTCCACTTAACATCTGAACACGTACCAGGCCAAGCTACAGTTAGTACGTCAGCCACTTGGTATACACAGCTGTATTCAGACTAACTACACCACTCACTCTGCAGCATCAGAGTAAAAACCATAATGCACTTTTCAAAACAGACCATTTCTCCTAGCAACAACAGCGGCCGTTTTTGTAGTGTTAGCCTGTATTTATCACCATGGAAAACTCCAGGCCTTCGTCATCATCTATGTCAAATCCAACTGCTGTCTAAATCCAGTTTTCTAGCAGCCATCTCACCTTTTCTGTGCTTCCTGTTTACTCCGACACTGTTCACAGTAGTACTTGTATTCACTACATAGTGTCTCGGTGTTGCTGAAACCCCTGTGGAGAGAAGAAACAGTGACCTCACACACACCGAGTAACGAATTTCACTAACACTTTCTCCAATTGAACACAACTGTGTGGTCCAGGTGTGTGTCTCACACACACACACACACACACACACACACACACACACACACACACACACACACACACACACACACACACACACACACACACACACACACACACACACACACACACACACACACACACACACACCTACCTGAGACAGTGTGTGATGGAGGTGTTCTGCTCAACATCTACAGACAGGTCCAGGAAGTCTTCGTCTTTACTGCTCACCTGGACACAGACAGGACACTGGTTACATTAACTCTAAACACAGTACAGTATCAGGAAACAGCTCCTGGCCCCATTGATTTCCGGCATTTCAAATCCAATAACAGTCTCCATTTTGGCTCTCCTTCTCCCATTAAAAGTATTCGAAATCTGGCACAGGCAGACATACATTACAGCTTCTGGGCCTATTCATTTCCTTTATTTCAAATGCAATAACAGTCTCCATCTTGGATCTCCCCATCACAGTATAGTATTTGGAAACTGGCATAGCCTGGCCTCCATTACAGCTCCCTGCCCCATTCATCACCCTATTAACAGCCTTCATCTTGGATCTCCCTCCACTTACAGCTTCACAGTTGAGGCAGCGCGTCTCGTTTGTTAGGGTTCCCTGGAAGATCTCGTGGACCCAGGTCTGCTGTGTCTTCTCCCCCTCCTCACCCGGTCCTCCTCCCGTCCCGCTGCTGCCCCCAACTCCTCCTCCTCCGTTCTGCAACAGTTTTCCATTCTGCTGTCTCTCCTGGCTCTTCTCCTCCTCCTGCAGCAGGTCAGCGATAGTGTTGAGGAGGTAGTTGAGGAACTCATGGGCATCCTGTTGCATGTAGTTGTCAAACAACTCTGGAGGGAGCGATAAAGAAGGAAAGGGTTCTGAAGCGTCTAAGTTAATACATTTTCCTTATAGATACATTATTCTTCCCTCCCCCCATCACTCCTTCCTCCCTCACATCCCCCTCTCACCATTTTCTTTCCTCAGTCGTGAGATGAACTTCTTGGGAGGGATGACTCCCACCTTCTTCTTCTGCGTGGCGATGCTGCAAAAAATGTATTGCATCTTATATCCAAGTGAGTGCTGGCCTTTTTCCCCGTTATCTATTTTTGGTTCCAAGCACCCTTTAAAATGTGTTCACACAAGAGGATAGGAGCTGAGAGTTCAGCATATTCTCTCCCTTTACCTGTTGAAGAGGTCAGAAAGACAGGTGAGCAGTGACTCTTTACGTCTGGGCTGGACCTTGTAGGCCAGGACCTTCTCCCTGAACGGACGGCAGAAGTAGAGAGCCTGCAGCACAGAGTTACAGTAGCAGGTGTTCCCAAACTGGAGGAGAAGAAAAGAGAGATCGAGGAGAGAGGAGATGCAGAGGAAGAGAGACAGAGGAGAGAGAAAGCACATGATAAGTCTTGTGTTATGATTGTTGGCAAAAGTGTTACCATGGTACTGTAATGATTGGTAAATAGTGTGTTGGTGCAGGTGCATGCTGGGAAACTTACATTGACCAATAGCTATTGTTAATCTTGTTGTGTTGGTACTTACGTTGACCAACCCAAAGTAGTGTTCATTAACGGGAAACTGTTCTGGTCCAATCTCCTTCTCCAAAGCAGAGGCATTGGCGCCCTGGAAGAGAAAGTAAGTATTACATGTACATTGATTTTAGCCATTTAGCAAGCGGACAATCCAGGCCGTATTCTAGGCCGGCCAAGCAGAGACTGTAATCCAGGCCGTATTCTAGGCCGGCCAAGCAGACCCTGTAATCCAGGCCGTATTCTAGGCCGGCCAAGCAGACCCTGTAATCCAGGCCGTATTCTAGGCCGGCCAAGCAGACCCTGTAATCCAGGCTGTATTCTAGGCCGGCCAAGCAGAGACTGTAATCCAGGCTGTATTCTAGGCCGGCCAAGCAGACCCTGTAATCCAGGCCGTATTCTAGGCCGGCCAAGCAGACCCTGTAATCCAGGCCGTATTCTAGGCCGGCCAAGCAGACCCTGTAATCCAGGCCGTATTCTAGGCCGGCCAAGCAGACCCTGTAATCCAGGCTGTATTCTAGGCCGGCCAAGCAGAGACTGTAATCCAGGCCGTATTCTAGGCCGGCCAAGCAGAGACTGTAATCCAGGCCGTATTCTAGGCCGGCCAAGCAGACCCTGTAATCCAGGCCGTATTCTAGGCCGGCCAAGCAGACCCTGTAATCCAGGCCGTATTCTAGGCCGGCCAAGCAGAGACTGTAATCCAGGCCGTATTCTAGGCCGGCCAAGCAGAGACTGTAATCCAGGCTGTATTCTAGGCCGGCAAAGCAGACCCTGTAATCCAGGCCGTATTCTAGGCCGGCCAAGCAGACCCTGTAATCCAGGCCGTATTCTAGGCCGGCCAATCAGAGACTGTAATCCAGGCCGTATTCTAGGCCGGCCAAGCAGAGACTGTAATCCAGGCCGTATTCTAGGCCGGCCAAGCAGACCCTGTAATCCAGGCCGTATTCTAGGCCGGCCAAGCAGACCCTGTAATCCAGGCCGTATTCTAGGCCGGCCAAGCAGACCCTGTAATCCAGGCCGTATTCTAGGCCGGCCAAGCAGACCCTGTAATCCAGCCCGTATTCTAGGCCGGCCAAGCATCCCAAAATCCACACAAGCTGTTTAGCATTCATGGAAACTTTTCAAGCATTATAGGCTATTAAGTATGCATATTGGGACAACGGGTGAATCTAACTAGGCTAATCGACCCCTGAGTATGGCACATCTAAGAAGTTAGTATGCTTGGATTGAACATAGTATGCTAGTATACTTATTGGGACGTAGCCTAGGTACATTCTCTTCGGCCAGCACTACAAACAGCTCACGCGTATCCCCACCCCATTTGACCCCCCCTAAATTATCTTTACGATGTGCAACAATATTTCACAACCATTATGTAATGCTTTTACAGGGTATGAAGTGCACACTCTGCCTGGGCCTCCACTAGTCCAGTATCATGATGGGACAGAAGGTGTGGTCCCATAGAGAGATAGATGGACTACTAGATAGAACACTGTCACAGATGCCATAATGGAACCGATAGCCATCACCGTGGTTGGGTCCTCTAGTACTTATTCATCATGACACATGTACTGTGCATGCTCTGGAGTCTATGGCATCATCATATAGGAACGGCAAAATAGTCAGTGTCTGTCTGTCTGTCTGTCTGTGATGATTCCATATGATACAACAGGTGTAGAAGATGCAGAGACAGACGGACAACAGGTCACACACACAGGGGTAAACTGGCTAGCTAACCCTCTCAGCGCACACTCTAAATTTAAAAAAAGGCTGTGTGGGAGAAGTCTCCCTGATATCCTTCATTCCTCTCAGCCAAATTACAGTTTTGACTTAGTCTGTCACCGGATAATGCACTTCTTTGCCAGTGACATTGGAGTCGATGTAAATAAACAAACCGTCACTTGTTTGTCAAATGTGGGAAGCCCTGACAATGTGATTATAAAAACAGAGGGTGGCACTCTGGTTGTCTCGTTGCCTGGCAACTGATGTTTAGACAGAGAGACGGGAGGAAACTGGTTGAGTTGCATTTCGTGTGGAATTTCTCTCTAAGGTATTCTAGAAAGATACAGCCAACCAGCATTCTGCCATTCCATAGAATTGAGCTGATAGCTACGTAAACCAATTAAGCTCAAGCTAACAAGCATTGAGGGGATTTGATTTTCTGGCCCTGGTTACGCCTATGGGAGGAGTTTGCACAGGGTCAAAAGTGATTACATTGGTTTTGGAACCAGGCTGTTTCCCAGGCGTGAGCCAGCTGCCCCGTTCTGGCCGACAGCAAAGTTGGCACAAAACAAAAGTGACGTAGCCTAGGCTATATTAATCACGTGGAGTAATGAGGATTCAGTGTTCACACGCAAACGGAAAAATGCTTCCTCTGCCTTCCCAATTAAAACTGAGTAAAAATATAAAAGGCAACATGTAAAGTGTTGGTCCCATGTTTCATGGGCTGAAATAAAAGATCCCAGAAATGTTCCATACATACAAAAAGCTTCTCAAATTCTGTGCACAAATTTGTTTACATCCCTGTTAGTGAGCATTTCTCCTTTGCCAAGATAATCCATCCACCTAACAGGTGTGACATATCAAGAAGCTTATTAAACAGCATGATCATTACACAGGTGCACCTTGTGCTGGGGGGCAATAAAAGGGAACTAAAATGTGCAGTTTTGTCACACAACACACTGCCACAGATGTCTTAAGTTGAGGGCGCATGCAATTGGCATGCTGACTACTGGAATGTCCACCAGAGCTGTCGCCAGAGAATTTAACGTTAATTTCTTTACCATAAGCCGCCTCCAATATCATTTTAGAGAATTTGGCAGTACATCCAACCGGCCTCATAACCGCAGACTACGTACAACCACGCCAGCACTGGACCTCAACATCCGGCTTCTTCACCTGTGGGATCATCTGAGACCAGCCACCCGGACAGCTGATGAACCTGTGGGATCATCTGAGACCAGCCACCCGGACAGCTGATGAACCTGTGGGTTTGCACAACCGAAGAGCTTCTGCACAAACGGTCAGAAAACGTCCCAGGGAAGCTCATCGTCCTCACCAGGGTCTTGACCTGACTGCAGTTCTGCGTCGTTGCCATCTTCAGCGGGCAAATGCTCACCTTCGATGGAGCACGCTGTAGAAGTGTGCTCTTCGCGGATAAATCCCGGTTTTAACTATACCGGGCAGATAGCGTGTATGGCGTAGTGTGGGCGAGCGGTTTGCTGATGTCAACGTTATGACCAGAGTGACGCATGGGGGCGGTGGGGTTATGGTATGGGTATAAGCTATGGACAACTAACACAATTGCATTTTCTCGATGGTCATTTGAATGTACAGAGATACCGTAAGGAGATCCTGAGGCCCTTAGCCATGCTATTAATCCACCGCCATCACCTCATGTTTCAGCACGATAATGCACAGCCCCATGTCACAAAGATCTGTACACAATTCCTGGAAGATAAAAATGTCCCAGCTCTTCCATAGCCTGCATACTTACCAGACATTCACCCATTGAGCATGTTTGGGATGTTCTGGATTGATCTGTACGACAGCGTGTTCCAGTTCCCGCCACTCTCCAGCAACATCACACAGCCATTGAGGAGTGGGACAACATTCCAAAAAAATCAACAGCCTGATCAACTCCACGCAAAGAGGGTGTTGCGCTGCATGAGGCAAATGGTGGTCACACCAGATACTGACTGGTTTTCTGATCCACACCCCTGCTTTTTTTCTTTTTAAGGTATCTGTGACCAACCGTGGCCTCCAACTGCTCTTAAATGCTAGTAAAACTAAATGCATGCTCTTCAACCGATCTCTGCCTGCACCCGCCCGCCCGTCCAGCATCACTACTCTGGACAGTTCTGACTTAGAATATGTGGACAACTACAAATACCTAGGTGTCTGGCTAGACTGTAAACTCTCCTTCCAGACTCATATTAAGCATCTCCAATTAAAAATTAAATCTAGAATCAGCTTCCTATTTCACAACAAAGCATCCTTTACTCATGCTGCCAAACATACCCTCGTAAAACTGACTATCCTACCGATCCTTGACTTTGGCGGTCATTTACAAAATAGCCTCCAACACTCTACTCAGCAAATTGGATGCAGTCTATCACAGTGCCATCCGTTTTGTCACCAAAGCCCCATATACTACCCACCACTGCGACCTGTAAGCTCTCGTTGGCTGGTCCTCGCTACATATTCGTTGCCAAACCCACTGGCTCCAGGTCATCTAGAAGTCTTTGCTAGGTAAAGCTCCGCCTTAGCAACACCCACCTGTAGCACGCGCTCCAGCAGGTATATTTCACTGGTCATCCCCAAAGCCAACACCTCCTTTGGCCGCCTTTCCTTCCAGTTCTCTGCTGCCAATGACTGGAATGAATTGCAAAAAATCACTGAAGTTGGAGACATATCTCCCTCACTAACATTAAGCATCAGCTGTCAGAGCAGCTTACCGATCGCTGCAGCTGTACACAGCCCACCCAACTACCTCATCCCCATATTTGTTTTTCTGCTCTTTTGCACACCAGTATTTCTACTTGCACATCTATCACCCCAGTGTTAATTGCTAAAATGTAATTACTTCACCACTATGGCCTATTTATTGCCTAACCTCCTTACTTCATTTGCACACACTGTATACAGATTTTTCTATTGTGTTATTGACTGTACGTTTGTTTATCCCATGTGTAACTCTGTGTTTGTGTCACACTGCTTTGCTTTATCTTGGCCAGGTCGCAGTTGTAAATGAGAACTTGTTCTCAACTGGCCTACCTGGTTAAATAAAGAAAAGTTGTCTTTATTCCCAGTCATGTGATATCCATAGATTAGGGCCCAATGAATTTATTGCAATGGACTTATTTCCTTATATGAACTGTAACTCAGTAAACTCTTCGAAATTGTTGCATGTTGCTTTCATTTTTGTTCAGTGTAGTTTGAAAATTCGAACACATTTTATGGAATATTGATGTTGCATGTTTCTGGAAGATGCACCATGCTGCATTGTTGACAACATGACCCAGCAGCAGCAGATTACTGTTGTATTTGAGGACGCTCCTACCTCGTCGCTTTTGGCCGTTCACATCACGGGCCATACATCACGGGCCATATCCCTGTGCACCGCCGCTCAGGTTGATATAAGAGCCAATTTATACTTGATCTGTGAGGTGGTCGGAGCAGCCATATGGATGGTGGGACGCTATTATCGGAGCCTCCTTATCGGAGGGCTCCGTGTAGCTCCACATTAACGTGACAAGCTGACCGTAGAGGGCTCCTGTATAAAACACTAACTCCCTTCACAACAGCACTGCGAAGTGTAAGAAATAGGAATGCCCTGTCACAGTAAATACGGCACAGCCAACGCCAGACAGACCTTGTAGCGCATTTAACTCCCTCTGACCTCTGCAACGTTGCCGTTTAAAAATAGCTAACTAACTTGAAGTCAGCTAACGTTAGTTAACTAGCCATGTTAAAATCCTGTTAACTAGCCAGAGGATTGTTGTTGCCAAGCATATGTTCAGTAGTAGCTAGCCGGCCATCTACAATTCAGTTAGTTGAAAGGTTGAGCAATATGGATTTCACTAACGTTACTAGTAGCTAACTAGGTTGTAAACGATTTGATCAAATAAAACGCCTACGATGACTGAGAAAGCTACATAGTTCGCCAAGTAACTGTCAAGAAAACTTTGTATTATTGATAACTAGCTAGCGTCATCTCGTGGCTAGGCTATTTGCTAGCTAACGTTAGCTAGCTTGTTAGCTTAACTAGCTACTTGCTCGTCCACCTTCACTTCAGAACAAGCCCGTGAAGTCTAGTGATCCTAAAATATACTGGTTATTCTATCGGTGGTGATACTTTGCCCTCTTGAAATTCAACAACTAAAATGTATAAATTACAGCCAACTATTTATTAAAATGTTTGTTTCCTCTACAGAGCTCTGGCTAGGTACGTTAGCTAGCTGGATAACTAGCCAACTTTCTGGAAAACCTCAGTCATGTCCTGTTAGCTAGCATTAGCCAATTAGCTAGCTGCAAGGAGAACATCATCGCATAGGGAAAGAACGAACTGTAAACAGAAAAATATCGTACCATCGTACAAATCGAGGCGATCTTTCGGACTGTCATCAGTATTTCCATCCGTCTTTTTCCATATTATTGGACCGAAACCCAATTTGAAGACGTTGCCAGCCGCTACGGCTGTGTGAGTTCCGGGGAGCCGTTGCACCGTCCAGTTTGGGGATGAGGGAGTGCCGCTGGCGGGTTGGTGCACTGCTCCCCAGACTACACCGTTTACTCACAGACCAGTTCCTGGCCTCAGCAATTAGGAGGCGACAACGAGGCTCGCAGATTAAAGCGGATGGATTATAATTGACCGGTCGTCGCGTAAATAATAAATTATAGCAAACTAAAATGGTAGTTTAGACTACCACTGCATGGTCACAAAGAACAGAGGCAAACCGTCAAAATATGTGAAAATTGTTGGTTGAACTAAATTACTCTTTGGGCCTATTTCCTAAAATAGTTTGTTTTTAGCCTTCAATTCCAACAATTGATTCAGTTTACTCATTGAATCCTATTTGACTGTCTTGAAATGTAGGCTAATAAATTGGGGAAAATACCCCCAGGAATGATATCATATGCACCATTATGCTTGCCTGTCCTGAACAGATAAAATGTCCAGATACTAACAGGTCAGCGATTTGTAGGGGTTGTGCTGTCAGCAAATCCATGCTCGGCTACTCATTCACGCCCCGTTCTCTCTCATCCCACCCCGGTTTGTCTGACTCTTCTCTCACTTGACTAACAACTGCTGCGGGAAGTGGCGGGATTGACTTGTCTGCCCTTCATTGTTTATATGACCGTTCGGTGCTCTGTCTCTACTTATCCTATGTGAAATAACGGTTCCAAGGATACAATCTACAATCGGATAGCCTAACGGTCTAGGACCATGGGCGCCAAAAGAAACTTGATTATGTCAATTTGTTTAGCGCTCAATGCAAGGGATCTTCAAACGGTAGGCAGGATTGTTTCGAAGTAGGAGCCAGTTTCTGTTCTTATCGAGATCGGGTGCATCGAGAGACAGTGGAGTATTTTAGTAGTTGGGGGGGACGAGGAGAAAGAGGAACGGTATTCCCAGACTGGACTCACAAGGGGCTTCTAAATGCGTCTTCTTGTCGACCCACCGAGAACAATGAATAGTGGTTCTAGCAACTTTCTGCTAGTTCCAATACCGGAGTATCCCATTCTAGACTGCGTGCCCAACAAAAACGTCAAGATTGTGGTTTTGGGAGCGAGCAACGTCGGGAAGACAGGTAGGAGACATGGTTAATCACTTTTTGAGAAGTGCGCTGTAGCGCACTGTTGGAATCTGAAAACAAGAATCAATGTGAAAATGTGTGTATATATAAAAAAAGTTATCAATTTTAGGCCTATACGTAATTTTTCTATGCAAATAGAGAATGAAGGCTAGAATGAAAATAATTAATTTGCATTAGTTTGTCAAACGGATTGGCAACAAATCCTTTTATTATGCAGACAATCCATGTCGATTTTGAAACAAATTGTACCTATTCATATTTCCACCTATCACTTCAATCAGGGGTGTGAAACTCATTCCATGGACGGCCTGTTTGCGGCTGTTTCTTATTTTCTTGTTTCATTTCAATTAAAAACTAGACAACCAGGTGAGGGGAGTTCTTTACAAATTAGTGACCTTAATTCATCAATCAAGTACAAGGGAGGAGCGAAAACTCGCAGACACTCTGCCCTCCATGGAATGAGTTTGACACATGTGACTTAGATATTGTATTAGGCTATGTCTGTCTGTACTCTGTAGAATAGGCCTCTAGGCTACACACTGGTGTGCCAGTTGGACAGCTAGTGGTAAACAGTGTCGCCAGCGATTCCCTATATAGTGAACTACTTTTAACTAAACCCCTATGTAGGGAATAGGGTCGAATTTGTGTCTGGATGCAGACAGACTGATGGGAAGCTGGTCTATACCACCTAAGGAGCAGGCCATGTCAACAATGAAAGATATGTAGCCTGCAGTATTCTCTTATGTCAACAATGAAAGATATGTAGCCTGCAGTATTATTCTCAAGGTGTTGCTCAATGGAGACTATTCATCTCGTTGTTTCATTCACAGCTTTGATAGTCAGGTTTCTGACCAAGAGGTTCATTGGGGACTATGAGGCAAACACAGGTAGGATTTGTATCATTCTCACAGTGCACGCTCATATAATATCTGTCATTTCACATTGTAAAAATGTTGAAATAGCCACACACTAGTTTACTATAGCCTCCTGTGTTTAAAAACAACCCGTCAGTACAAGGCATCCTAATGTGTTGCATATCTATCCATCATGCGTGTTGCTAATCTCTGTTTTCCAGGGGCCCTTTACTCCAGAAAGATCAATCTAGATGGAGAACAGGTCTCACTGCAGATTCAGGACACACCCTGTGTCTCTCTACAGGTAGGTCTCTCTCTCTCTCTCTCTCTCTCTCTCTAAACACACAATGATGTGTCCCAAAATGGCACCCGATTCTCTATACACAGTGCACTACTTTTCACCAGATCCTTACGTGCGCTGGTCAGAAGAAGGGCGCTACAATAGGGTGTCATTTGGAACGCCCCGGTGTCTCTCTAGTCTAAAGGTAACTGCTGGTCCTCGCTACAGCCTAGGGGTCTATCTAACCAGACGTGGGGTCAAATACTTTAAATTACATGCCAAGTCTCCCTTGGGATAGAGGTATTCTAACCTCCTTCTTTAGGATGTTCTCACACAGACAACACTTTGACTGTTCCATTTTATTGGTTCAATCACAAAAAGTATTTGACATACAGTAGCCTATGTATGTATTTGACCCAGATCTGGATATAACAAGTAGAAACATCTCCTCATTTTCCATTCTTCATTATCAGTAATAATATATCATGTTACAGTAGACCAGGGCCCCTATAAAGCCTCTGAGTAGAGTGCTGATCTAGGATCAGTTACGCCCTTTTAGATCACAATGAATGAGATTATATGGGCAGGTTAGGACCTGATCAGCACTCCTATTTTGAGACCCTTTGTGGACATGAGCCTACATCCAGTATCGAGGCATATCCCAGTCATTTTTCTCTCTCTCTACTCTCTGTAGTGGTTGTGATGAGTTCAGTGACTCCCTAAGGGAGTCTCCCGTTCATTTATCAAACTAACCACCTGTTCAAAGGCCTGGTTTTGTAAACAAACTACAATCTGAGGTAAAGAGGGCGTTCTGTCTGTCTTCTCCATAATCTCAGAATAATAGCCAAAAGCAGGCTTCTCATAATAACACTAATAGGCTAGTGTAGGAGGGCAGATGAAAGCATCACTGTCTACATCAGTCTGTACCAGTGGGTTTTGAGTATTAGAGACAGACAGATGTGACATGCTCTATTACCCCCCCCCCCCTCCACCCCCCAGGACGATGCAGAGGGGCTATATTGTCAGGAGCAGATCAACAGGTCTATCTACTGGGCGGATGGATACGTTCTGGTGTTCTCCATCACCGACCACAGCAGTTATAGAACCATCCAGCCTCTCTACCAGCACGTCAGACGCATCCACCCTGCAGGGAACATACCTGTTATACTGGTGGGTTTGACTGTTATATTACGGGAGATTGATGTTTTTTTATTATTATTTAAGTCTCCAGGTATGTCCTTGTCATACTGGTGTCTAAATAGATAACCTTTTATTTTCAGGAAGTATTTCTGGACGTCGCCTTAACATTTCTCTAATCCTTCTCTCCTCTCCTCGCAGGTGGGCAACAAGAGCGACCTCCTTCGTGCCCGCCAGGTGCCGGCTGACGAGGGCGAGACGTTGGCAGCCTCTCTGGGTGGGCCATACTTTGAAGCGTCTGCCAGGGAGAACCACGAGGGGGTCCACGCCGCCTTCCTGCACCTCTGTGGCGAGGTGAGCCGGGCGCTGGGCGGGGGTAACGGGGAGAAAAGGAGAGGGGGACTGCACCTGGCCCGGCCCAAGTCCCCCAACATGCAGGAGCTGAAGAGGAGGTTTCGACAGGTGCTGTCCTCTAAGGGAAAGTCTTCCACTAACACCTTGTGATGACGATGGGAAAAACATTTTTTTGGGGGGGGGGTTCTACATGTTCTGGTTCTGGAATTGGAATTCTGGATTGAGCCCAGTTGACTCTCCTGTGATGCCGTTGTATGATAATGAATGGAACAATTTTTTTCAAATGGAGCATTTCATTGGAACAGTGAGAAGAGGGAAACAACGGTTATTGTATTTCTTTGGATTGGAATGGAACATTAAGATAGAGGTTCCCCTTGTGGAAGGAATGGCACAGAGACAGCAAAGCCCAAGACTTACAAGAAAACAGTGTGCTATGAGGCTTATGACAGCACATACCATTCTGACAATCTAACCAATGGTGACAGAGGAGCCTGCAATACTGACTTTGACTGACAGGCCTAACGGACCAATCATAGGCTACTCTGCTATTCGATCTGAGCTGTCACACACTAGCCTACACTTCTTGCTACTGACACATTTGTATTAAATGAATGTCATCTGAAAATGTACTGTACCCAGAAGCAAAACAAACCGATGGTTGCATCCCCAATGGCACCCTATTCCCAATTTAGTGCACTACCTTCAACCAGGGCCTAAGTAGTGCACTATGTAGGGAATTGGGTGCGTTTGAGACGCAACTTATATATTTTCCAAATTAAAAACATGGATAGGCCATGGTTAATTAAATGTTTATTTAGCAATTACATGTCCTTGACATTTAAATATGATCTGTTTTATAGCAGACTTTTATCCAAAGAGACTTAGTCATGCGTATATACATTTTTACCTATGGGTGGTCCCGGGGATCGAACCTACAACCCTGGCGTTACAAGCGCCATGCTCTACCTGCTGAGCTACAGAGGGCCATCCTGGTCTGTACTTATCTGAACCAACCTGATTCCCTCTGAACAGTCTCTAACCACAGATATAGGATCAGTTTACCCTACCATTAGCATAAACATAGATCAGAGCTTATAGGGGGAACTTCAGCCAAACCACTAGGGTTACTGCTTGCGAAAGTCTGCTAACTTTTCCTACATTTCTGTGTTTACCAGAAATCCTGGTTGGAACTTTCCTGGAATCAGGAGGGAATAAGCAGGATTTCTGGAAAACCATGGTATTTGGGGGGAAAGTTAGTGTAATTTTGCCACCCTAGTCAGGACCCTTTAGAGCAACATGTACAGGCTCCATTTTGGATGGATATATATATTTTTAATAAGAGGCCAGAGAGGAAGAGACATGGGGTGTGTTCCGATTGGCACCCTATTTCCTATATAGTGCACTACCCACAGGGCTCTGGTCAAATGTAGTGCACTATATAGGGAGCCATTTGGGACTCACCCATTGGAGAGACATGTCAAATCGGAGTTCTCATGACCTTTCACCTCTATCTGCTGTGTCAGAGTTTTGTGGAACACACCAGAGGTTAGGGGGGCGCCCAGTTTCCCAGACTCGCACGGATACACAGACACACGCACGGATACACACAAGGACGCCTGGGGCACAGGGTCAGGGTTAGGGTTACTGGGGCACAGTGTTCCCGATAACGACACATTCCTCAGCATCTGGAATTTGTTTCTGTGAATCTGGTCGTTGCCCCCAACCACCTCCATAGAGAGACACACACCACAGCCTTTTAACCTCTGACCTTTCACCTATAAAATGAATCCGTGTGTCTCAGTGTGTGCCAGTAGAAGGATTCATTTCACTATAGTGGCTGAGTATTGCTTTGCTGGGTCATGTTCATTAGGGACAAAACGGACTTAAACAAGGAGGGACTACCTGGACTTCTCTGCAAAGTGTTTTAAGCCGTTTTCCTGTGAGTGCTCTATTTAACACGACCGAGATGTTTGAGATGTAGTTTAGAAATGCTAATAAAGAAATTTGAACTTGTTTGAAGTCAGAAATGAGAGAGAAGTAATTGACCTCATTCTTCAACCATTTTAATTTCCTTCTCTTCCTGTCTCTCAGACACACACACACAGCCATTATAAAGACCCTCTTCCGGTATGCCCCTGGCACTGGAGCCCTCATTCCAGCTATCCTCCCAGAGCCAACAGTCAGCCCCCACTGTAATACCACAGCGTGACTTACCAACCAATAATGACACATATGTTACAAATAGTAACAGAAACACTTCATATTTAAGGTTTTATCCCAAATGGCACCATATTCCATATATAGTGCTCTACTATGGGCCCAGGTGGTCAAAAGTAACACACTATATTCAGAAAAGGCTCTGTTCAAAAGTAGTGCACTATGTAGGAAATATGATGCCATTTGGGATGCACACTTACCCTTATTTCTCTCCAAGTGTGTCTGAATACCTACAAGATGAGCCAGACAGTAGCAACATGGCCCCGGCCCACCATAGAAGAAGAGCTCAGACAGTAGCAACATGGCCCCGGCCCACCATAGAAGAAGAGCTCAGACAGTAGCAACATGGCACCGGCCCACCATAGAAGAAGAGCTCTGACAGTTACAACATGGCCCCGGCCCACCATAGAAGAAGAGCTCAGACAGTAGCAACATGGCCCCGGCCCACCATAGAAGAAGAGCTCAGACAGTAGCAACATGGCCCCGGCCCACCATAGAAGAAGAGCTCTGAACACAGCTCTCTGCAAGTCTTGTATTATCTCATTATTTTATCTCAGAGTATCTTCCTGAGGGCTCACACAGCACAGAGGGCCAAATCTGTCATGGAGGACGAACTGTTCCTCTATTATTAGTTCACACACACACACACACACACACACACACACACACACACACACACACACACACACACACACACACACACACACACACACACACACACACACACAAAGATAAGGAATGAATGGGAATCTGTGAAAGCCTCTGGTTACCAGTTCCCACATTAGCAGAAACACACTTGCCTGTCTTGCATGCATAAATACACACAGATGGTTCACAAGAACACACACACACACACACACACATCCCGAAGGCTCACTATTGAATGATGAACATAAACTCTCCTTCTTCCCCCTTTCTTTCTCTTACACACACAGACACATAGCTTCACACAGACACGCACACTCCTGTCTGTCTGTCTCGTTCCCTCTTTGAGCTCCAATCTACCTGGGAAGTTGAATGGCTTCCATATGCTGTTTTACTAGGACCACGGGAAGAATCATTCTGGTGTGTGTATGAGTTAGTGGAGATTGCCACATTTGTGAATTTTTCCACGTCAACTCTGTTGATCTTTCCTTTCCTTGTTTTTCTCTGTGTGTGTGTGTGTGTGTGTGTGTGTGTGTGTGTGTGTGTGTGTGTGTGTGTGTGTGTGTGAATGTAACAGTCTCTGACATGGCCTGATGATGGATACAGTCCTGTTTGTTGTTGGATTCCTCTTGGGACTGCAGTGGAACTGGTGTTGTCTCCTAGGGCCTCATCTGGGAGGCTTGGTTGCAATAGTACCAATAAGAAAATATTACTGAAATGGCACAACAATAAGCTACGTTTTGCCAATGTATTCACTGACTAAAATATTCAATAAAGGGCTGATAAAGATCATTTGTATCCCCACAAATGATTTCTAAACATGACACAAAAAAGCTATTAATCATTTTCTGTCAAGCATCTCAAAGAGGGTGTGTCCATGTGTGTGATAACCACCTTCACCTTCCCTATACCGCAATAAGCAGTTATTGATGATCTCCTCTATCATCTTCCACTGGACAACTCTCTCCTGTCCCTCACCACCATCGCTGACAACATAGCCAATGAGATCACTCCCTTTGACAGATTAACCAATGAGATCATTCTCCTTGACAGATCAAATTGATAACTTCCTGTCTTCTGATAATGGGCCTCGCCCTCGCTTGGGGCAGAATCTGCCCCACAGATCCATGATCAGATTACCCTCTGAATCTAACCATCAGAGGGAGAGCTTCCAACTTCCTCCTATTCCTCTTGACCTGTAAACTAGCATCTCTAGTATGTCTCTATCACTGTGAAAGCAGGATAGTTGTGAGAGAGCTCATCAATAAAATGTGATGAATATGGGAAGTCTCGTTATGAGAGGGATTAGAACATGGAACGTGGAATGTGTTCTAAAGGAACGTGTTGCTGTACATGGAACAGCTGTTGGTCTCGTTAGTGTGTGTGTCTACGTGTGTGTGTCTACGTGTGTGTGTGTGTGTGTGTGTGTGTGTGTGTGTGTGTGTGTGTGTGTGTGTGTGTGTGTGTGTATGTGTGTGTGTGTGTGTGTGTGTGTGAGAGTGTGTTAGAGAGGGCGAGGTTGTCAGCGCCTCTCGTTATCAGATTAGGCAGGATGTGGTGGTTTGGAGACCGGGAGAACACTCAACCAGACAATAACCTCCTGGGATGAGTGGAGGGGGTGGATGAGGAGGAGAAAGAGAGAGAAAGAGAGAGGAGAGGAGACACAGAGAGAGAGAGAGATAGAGAGAGGGGACAAGGGAGAAAAAGAGAATAACCTCCTGGGATGAGTGGAGGGGGTGGATGAGGAGGAGAAAGAGAGAGAAAGAGAGAGGAGAGGAGACAGAGAGAGAGAGATAGAGAGAGGGGGCAAGGGAGAAAAAGAGAATAACCTCCTGGGATGAGAGAAACTGGGATGAGGGGGGAGGGGATGGAGAGCAGGAACCTGGACAAAGAAATCAGAAATACAGACATTTTCATCCTACAAGAAACATGGTATAGAGGAGATGGACCCACTGGTTGGCCTCTAGGTTACAGAGAGCTGTTAGTCCCATCCACCAAACTACCAGGTGGTATAGAGGAGACAGACCCACTGGTTGGCCTCTAGGCTACAGAGAGCTGGTAGTCCCATCCACCAAACTACCAGGTGTGAAACAGGGAAGGGACTCAGGGGGTATGCTAATTTGATATATAGCAGACCTAACTCACCCTATTAAATTAATCAAAACAGGAACATTTTACATTTGGCTAGAAATTCAAAAGGAAATGATCTCAACAGAGATAAATGTCCTCCTGTGTGCTACCTATATCCCCCCACTAGAATCCCCATACTTTAATGAAGACAGCTTCTCCATCCTGGAGGGGGAAATCAACAATTTCCAGGCCCAGGGACATGCACCAGTCTGTGGTGACCTAAATGCCAGAACTGGACAAGAACCTGACACCCTCAACACACGGGGACAAACACCTACCAGGAAGTGACAGCATCCCTCCCCCATTTCACCCCCTTAGACACAACTACGACAGCATAACCAAAAAAACGGTTCACAACTCCTGCAGCTCTTTCACACGCTGGGTATGTACATAGTCAATGGTAGGCTTCGAGGGGACTCTTATGGTAGGTACACCTATAGCTCATCTCTTTTGCAGTTTTACTGTAGACTACTTTATCACTGACCTCATCCCAGAGTCTCTCAGAGCATTCACAGTCTGCCCACTGACACCCCTATCAGACCACAGCAAAATCACAGTCTACTTGAACAGAGCAAAAGTCAATCATGAGGCATCAAAGCAAAAGGAACTGAATAATATTAAGAAATGCTATAGATGGAAGGAAAGTAGTGTGGAAATCTACCAAAAATAATTTAGGCAACAACAAATTTAATCCCTTTTAGACAACTTCCTGGACAAAACGTTCCCACTGTAATAGTGAAGGTGTAAACTTGGCAGTATAAAACCTAAACAGTACATTTGACCTTTCAAATTCCCTATCAAATCAAAAAAATTAAAACTGAAAACTGAAGGAAATTAACAACAATGACAAATGGTTTGATGAAGAATGCAAAAACCTTAGAAAGAAATGGAGAAACCTGTCCAACCAAAAACATAGAGACCCAGAAAACCTGAATCTACACCTTCACTCTGGTGAATCACTAAAACAATACAGAAATACACTACGGAAAAAGAAGGAACAGCACGTCAGAAATCAGCTCAAGGTAATTGAAGAATCAATAGACACTAACCACTTCTGGGAAAATTGGAAAACACTAAACAAACAACAACACAAAAAGTTATCTGTCCAAAAAGGAGATGTATGGATAAACCACTTCTCCAATCTTTTTGGCCCTATAACAAAGAACAAACAGCAAAAACATAAACATGATCAAATACAAATCTTAGACTCAACTATTAAAGACTACCAGAACCCACTCGATTCTCCAATTACATTGAATGAACTACAGGACAAAATACAAACCCTCCAACCCAAAAAGGCCTGTGGTGTTGATGGTATCCTCAATGAAATGATAAAATATACAGACAACAAATTCCAATTGGCTATACTAAAACTCTTTAACATCATCCTTAGCTCTGGCATCTTCCCCCAATATTTGGAACCAAGGACTGATAACCCCAATCCAAAAGTGCAGACAAATTTGACCACAGTAACTACCGTGGGATATGCATCAACAGCAACCTTGGGAAAATCCTCTGCATTATCATTAACAGCAGATTCATACATTTCCTCAGTGAAAACAACGTACTGAGCAAATGTCAAATCGTCGTTTTACCAATTTACCATACGACAGACCACGTATTCACCCTGCACACCCTAATTGCCAAAACCCAAACAAACCAAAACAATGGCAGTCTTCTCATGCTTTGTTGATTTAAAAAAAGCTTTTGACTCAATTTGGCATGAGGGTCTACAAATTGATGGAAGGTGGTGTTGGGGGAAAAACATACAACATTTTAAAATCCATGTACACAAACAAGTGTGTGGTTAAAATTGGCTAAAAAACCCACATTTATTTCCACAGGGCCGTGGGGTGAGACAGGGATGCAGCATAAGCCCCAGCCTCTTCAACATATATATCAACGAATTGGCGAGGGCACTAGAACAGTCTGCAGCACCCGGCCTCACCCTACTAGAATCTGAAGTCAAATGTCTACTGTTTGCTGATGATCTGGTGCTTCTGTCATCAACCAAGGAGGGCCTACAGCAGCACCTAGATCTTCTGCACAGATTCTGTCAGACCTGGGCCCTGACAGTAAATCTCAGTAAGACCAAAATAATGGTGTTCCAAAAAAGGTCCAGTCGCCAGGACCACAAATACAAATTCCATCTAGACACCGTTGCCCTAGAGCACACAAAAAACTAGAAGGGCATTCTAAGCCATCAAAAGGAGCATACAATTTGACATACCAATTAGGATCTGGCTAAAAAATAATTGAATCCGTTATAGAACCCATTGCCCTTTATGGTTGTGCGGTCCGCACCAACCAAGAATTCACAAAATGGGACAAACACCAAATTGTGACTGCATGCAAAATTATACAAAAATGTCCAGAATTAGGCTGATACCCAGATATGCCACCAGGGGTCTTTTCATAGTCCCCAAAAGGGGTCTTTTCATAGTCCCCAAATCCAGAACAAATTCAAGAAAACGTACAGTATTATATAGAGCTCTTATTGCATGGAACTTCCTTCCATCTCATATTGCTCAAATAAACAGCAAACCTGGTTTCAAAAAACAGATAAAGCAACACCTTGTGGCACAACGCCTCTCCCCTATTTGACCTAGATCGTGTGTGTGTGTATGTATTGATATGTAGGCTGTGAGCCATTTTTAAAAATGTATGTAGTTCTGTCCTTGAGCTGTTCTTGTCTGATGATGTTCTGCATTATGTCATTCTGTATTATGTTTCCTGTTTTGTGTGGACCCCAGGAAGAGTAGCTGCTGCTTTGACTATGTACAGACTCAGTGAGCATAGCCTTGCTGTTGAGAAAGTCCGCCGTAGGCAGACCTGGCTCTCAAGAGAAGACAGGCTATGTGCACACTGCCCACAAAATGAGGTGGAAACTGAGCTGCACTTCCTAACCTCCTGCCAAATGTATGACCATATTAGAGACACATATTTCCCTCAGATTACACAGACCCACAAAGAATTTGAAAACAAACCCAATTTTGATAAACTCCCATATCTCCTGGGTGAAATACCACAGTGTGCCATCACAGCATCTATATTTGTGATCTGTTGCCACAAGAAAAGGGCAACCAGTGAAGAACAAACACTATTGTAAATACAACCCATATTTATGTTTATTTATTTTCCCTTTTGTACTTTATTTGCAGATTGTTACAACACTGTATATAGACATAATATGACATTTGAAATGTCTTTATTCTTTTGGAACTTCTGTGAGTGTAACGTTTACTGTTTATTATCTACTTCACTTGCTTTGGCAATGTTAACATATGTTTCCCATGCCAATAAAGCCCTTAAATTGAATTGAATAGATTAAGGGATTACATTGGGAAAGAGGGATGGGGCAGGGGAGGAGGGGAGGGAGGGAGAGAGAGAGGCCAGGGGAGAGGGTGAGTGAGAGAAAGGCCAGGTGAGGAGAGGAGGGGGAGAGACCAGGGGAGAGACCAGGGGAGAGACCAGGGGAGAGACCAGGGGAGAGAGAAAGGCCAGGTGAGGAGAGGAGGGGGAGAGACCAGGGGAGAGACCAGGGGAGAGACCAGGGGAGAGAGAGACGCCAGGGGATAGGGGGAGAGGGGGAGTGAGAGAAAAGCCAGGTGAGGAGAGGAGGGAGAGAGAAAGGCCAGGGGAAAAGGGGAGAGAGAGAGGCCAAGGGAGAGAGAGAGGGGGGAGAGAGAGGCCAGGGGAGACAGATAAGGGAGAGAGAGAAATGCCAGGGGAGAGGGGGAGAGGCCAGGGGAGAGAGATAAGGGAGGGAGAGAGAGAGGCCAGGGGAGACAGATAAGGGAGAGAGAGAGGCCAGGGGAGACAGATAAGAGAGAGAAAGACCAGGGGAGACAGATAAGGGAGGGAGAGAGAGGGGCCAGGGGAGACAGATAAGGGAGAGAGAGAGGCCAGGGGAGACAGATAAGGGAGAGAGAGAGAGGCCAGGGGAGACAGATAAGAGAGAGAAAGACCAGGGGAGACAGACAATGGAGAGAGAGGGGCCAGGGGAGACAGATAAGGGAGAGAGAGAGAGGCCAGGGGAGACAGATAAGGGAGAGAGAGAAAGGTCAAGGGAGAGGGGGAGAGGCCAGGGAAGAGAGATAAGGGAGGGAGAGAGAGAGGCCAGGGGAGACAGATAAGGGAGAGAGAAAGGCCAGGGGAGACAGATGAGAGAGAAAGGCCAAGGGAGAGGGGGAGAGGCCAGGGAAGAGAGATAAGGGAGAGAGAGAGAGAGGCCAGGGGAGACAGATAAGGGGGAGAGATCCTGCCTGGGTTATATCCTGCCTGTTTGGCCCTGTCCGGGGGTATCATCGGATGGGGCCACAGTGTCTTCTGATCCCTCCTGTC